>NC_135310.1:21543964-21692464 GCF_048772815.1 Callospermophilus lateralis | reverse complement strand
GGGCTCAGGGGACTGGAGCGCCGAAGTTCCCGTGTCAGGCGTGGGGAGGGGCGTGTCTGCGCTGGGGTAGGGGGCGGCAGGCAAGGCCAGAGGGTGGGGGCGGGGCTAGGGAGGGCACGGCGCAGGGGAAAGCGGCGCAAGGCCAGGCCCAAGTCCACTGCCAGGTGTCAGGGTGCGGGCAGCAAGGGGGCCCGGCGAGGGGCAGGACTGTGTTTCCCATTGGGAGCCTGCAGGGCGCACAGGCCAGACAGGGCCACTCCGCTGCCCTAGGGGACTAGTTCCTCACCAAGGGACCGGGGACCAACTGTTGAGGGCCAACAAGGGCGGAAGGAGGGCACCGTGAGGGGGAGACATTGGGTCCCAAGCCGGGGTGTGGGGAGAGCCAGGACCCGATCCAGGAGCCCAGGGCGAGGGGCGAGCAGGGGAGGGGGTGTTTCTCTTCTGGGCAGGGCAAGGATACACAGAGCACCAGGGGACCAGAGGGCAGGCACAGGAGGGGGCCCAAGCAGATGATGGGACAGGGACAGGGTCCTCCAGAAGAGCGGCCTGGGCTCAAGCAAGGAGCCAGGCCCTGCAACGGGAGACCACGAGGGATGGCGAGGGGTCCCGGCCGGAATCAGGGACTCAAGGCAAAGGACAGGGCCTGGGAGGGAATGGAGGGGATGGAGTGGACGGGAGGGACGGGACCAGACAGGGACGGCACAGGAGGGCACTGGACGTGCCCGGGGAGGTAGGCTCAAGGCCCAGGTCCAGTGCCGGGGCTGGGGCTGGGGCTGGGGCTGGGGCTGGGGCTCGGGCAGCGGGGCTTGGGGAGCGGGGTTGGGGGGGCCGGGGCAGAGGGAGGGCAAAGGGACCGGGCAAGGCGCAGGGCTACCTTGTGCCCTAGGGAGCACGAAGGCGCCAAGAGGCCAAGCCCACTGCCCCGGACCAGGGGAGCATCCTGGCCAAGGGATCAGGCCCAGGGCTCTGGCAGGGTCAGGGAACAGACACGGGCCAAGGGAGGGCAGCTCCAGTGAAGGGCTGCGCAGGGTGGCGCAGGGGCGTGGCGCACGGACCCAAGCAAGGAGCCCGGGCTAGGGAACTAGAGGGGGGCCCACGCAAGGGCAAAGCAGGGAAGGGCCGGGGCGGGCGGCACAAGGCCAGGGCACCAGGGCAGTGCGGACAAGCCAAGGGGAGCAGGAGGACGGCCCAAGCAAGGGCCCCGCTTTCAGAGCCCAGGGGCGCAGCTGAGCCACAAGGGACAGCACAGGCTCAAGCCAGGAGCCGGGGCGGGGGGCGGGGGGCAGAGCCAGAGGCTAAGGCCTGGGGCAGGGGTCTCAGGAGTGTGGACGGGGCTGGGAGGGGAGGGGGCTCGAGGCCCAGGTCTACGGCCAGGTGTAAGGGTATTCAGGGTGCAGGGTGCGGGACCCAGGGCCCAGGGAGAGCAAGTGGCCCAGGCGAGGGGCAGGCCTGTTTCCCTAATCAGGCGCCCTGGCCCAGATGCGAATCCTGGGACAGGGACCTGGCAAAGAGGGCCTGGCAAGGGACGCGGGCCTGGAGGAGGTCGACGGGAGGGCTCGGCGCGGGGGGTCACGGTGGGGGCGGCGAGGGGTGAGTGCCAGGACCCAAGCAAGGGGCCCCAGGCAGGGGACGGACCCGACACAGGAGGACGCACGCACGCACCGCGCGCCAGGGGAAAGCAGGGAAGGGGAGGATGGGGGCGGCGCAAGGATGAGGGGGACTAGGGAGGCGCGAGGGACACCTAGGGGAGCGCGGTAGGGGGCCCAAGCAAGGGGCCCCCAGCGCAAGACACGACGCCACGCCACGCCACGCCACGCGACACGGGAAACTCGGTCAGGGGCTCAGGGGACTGGAGCGCCAAGGGTCAGGCTTGGGGAGGGCTCCGCTGGGGTAGGGGGCGGCAGGCAAGGCCAGAGGGTGGGGGGGGGCTAGGGAGGGCACGGCGCAGGGGAAAGCGGCGCAAGGCCAGGCCCAAGTCCACTGCCAGGTGTCAGGGTGCGGGCAGCAAGGGGGCCCGGCGAGGGGCAGGACTGTGTTTCCCATTGGGAGCCTGCAGGGTGCACAGGCCAGACAGGGCCACTCCGCTGCCCTAGGGGACTAGTTCCTCACCAAGGGACCGGGGACCAACTGTTGAGGGCCAACAAGGGCGGAAGGAGGGCACCGTGAGGGGGAGACATTGGGTCCCAAGCCGGGGTGTGGGGAGAGCCAGGACCCGATCCAGGAGCCCAGGCGAGGGGCGAGCAGGGGAGGGGGTGTTTCTCTTCTGGGCAGGGCAAGGATACACAGAGCACCAGGGGACCAGAGGGCAGGCACAGGAGGGGGCCCAAGCAAGGGGCCTGAGGGGATGATGGGACAGGGACAGGGTCCTCCAGAAGAGCGGCCTGGGCTCAAGCAAGGAGCCAGGCCCTGCAACGGGAGACCACGAGGGATGGCGAGGGGTCCCGGCCGGAATCAGGGACTCAAGGCAAAGGACAGGGCCTGGGAGGGAATGGAGGGGATGGAGTGGACGGGAGGGACGGGACCAGACAGGGACGGCACAGGAGGGCACTGGACGTGCCCGGGGAGGTAGGCTCAAGGCCCAGGTCCAGTGCCGGGGCTGGGGCTGGGGCTGGGGCTGGGGCTGGGGCTGGGGCTCGGGCAGCGGGGCTTGGGGAGCGGGGTTGGGGGGCCGGGGCAGAGGGAGGGCAAAGGGACCGGGCAAGGCGCAGGGCTACCTTGTGCCCTAGGGAGCACGAAGGCGCCAAGAGGCCAAGCCCACTGCCCCGGACCAGGGGAGCATCCTGGCCAAGGGATCAGGCCCAGGGCTCTGGCAGGGTCAGGGAACAGACACGGGCCAAGGGAGGGCAGCTCCAGTGAAGGGCTGCGCAGGGTGGCGCAGGGGCGTGGCGCACGGACCCAAGCAAGGAGCCCGGGCTAGGGAACTAGAGGGGGGGCCCACGCAAGGGCAAAGCAGGGAAGGGCCGGGGCGGGCGGCACAAGGCCAGGGCACCAGGGCAGTGCGGACAAGCCAAGGGGAGCAGGAGGACGGCCCAAGCAAGGGCCCCGCTTTCAGAGCCCAGGGGCGCAGCTGAGCCACAAGGGACAGCACAGGCTCAAGCCAGGAGCCGGGGCGGGGGGCGGGGGGCAGAGCCAGAGGCTAAGGCCTGGGGCAGGGGTCTCAGGAGTGTGGACGGGGCTGGGGAGGGGAGGGGGCTCGAGGCCCAGGTCTACGGCCAGGTGTAAGGGTATTCAGGGTGCAGGGTGCGGGACCCAGGGCCCAGGGAGAGCAAGTGGCCCAGGCGAGGGGCAGGCCTGTTTCCCTAATCAGGCGCCCTGGCCCAGATGCGAATCCTGGGACAGGGACCTGGCAAAGAGGGCCTGGCAAGGGACGCGGGCCTGGAGGAGGTCGACGGGAGGGCTCGGCGCGGGGGGTCACGGTGGGGGCGGCGAGGGGTGAGTGCCAGGACCCAAGCAAGGGGCCCCAGGCAGGGGACGGACCCGACACAGGAGGACGCACGCACGCACCGCGCGCGCCAGGGGAAAGCAGGGAAGGGGAGGATGGGGGCGGCGCAAGGATGAGGGGGACTAGGGAGGCGCGAGGGACACCTAGGGGAGCGCGGTAGGGGGCCCAAGCAAGGGGCCCCCAGCGCAGACACGACGCCACGCCACGCCACGCCACGCCACGCGACACGGGAAACTCGGTCAGGGGCTCAGGGGACTGGAGCGCCAAGGGTCAGGCTTGGGGAGGGCTCCGCTGGGGTAGGGGGCGGCAGGCAAGGCCAGAGGGTGGGGGCGGGGCTAGGGAGGGCACGGCGCAGGGGAAAGCGGCGCAAGGCCAGGCCCAAGTCCACTGCCAGGTGTCAGGGTGCGGGCAGCAAGGGGGCCCGGCGAGGGGCAGGACTGTGTTTCCCATTGGGAGCCTGCAGGGCGCACAGGCCAGACAGGGCCACTCCGCTGCCCTAGGGGACTAGTTCCTCACCAAGGGACCGGGGACCAACTGTTGAGGGCCAACAAGGGCGGAAGGAGGGCACCGTGAGGGGGAGACATTGGGTCCCAAGCCGGGGTGTGGGGAGAGCCAGGACCCGATCCAGGAGCCCAGGCGAGGGGCGAGCAGGGGAGGGGGTGTTTCTCTTCTGGGCAGGGCAAGGATACACAGAGCACCAGGGGACCAGAGGGCAGGCACAGGAGGGGGCCCAAGCAAGGGGCCTGAGGGGATGATGGGACAGGGACAGGGTCCTCCAGAAGAGCGGCCTGGGCTCAAGCAAGGAGCCAGGCCCTGCAACGGGAGACCACGAGGGATGGCGAGGGGTCCCGGCCGGAATCAGGGACTCAAGGCAAAGGACAGGGCCTGGGAGGGAATGGAGGGGATGGAGTGGACGGGAGGGACGGGACCAGACAGGGACGGCACAGGAGGGCACTGGACGTGCCCGGGGAGGTAGGCTCAAGGCCCAGGTCCAGTGCCGGGGCTGGGGCTGGGGCTGGGGCTGGGGCTGGGGCTCGGGCAGCGGGGCTTGGGGAGCGGGGTTGGGGGGGCCGGGGCAGAGGGAGGGCAAAGGGACCGGGCAAGGCGCAGGGCTACCTTGTGCCCTAGGGAGCACGAAGGCGCCAAGAGGCCAAGCCCACTGCCCCGGACCAGGGGAGCATCCTGGCCAAGGGATCAGGCCCAGGGCTCTGGCAGGGTCAGGGAACAGACACGGGCCAAGGGAGGGCAGCTCCAGTGAAGGGCTGCGCAGGGTGGCGCAGGGGCGTGGCGCACGGACCCAAGCAAGGAGCCCGGGCTAGGGAACTAGAGGGGGGGCCCACGCAAGGGCAAAGCAGGGAAGGGCCGGGGCGGGCGGCACAAGGCCAGGGCACCAGGGCAGTGCGGACAAGCCAAGGGGAGCAGGAGGACGGCCCAAGCAAGGGCCCCGCTTTCAGAGCCCAGGGGCGCAGCTGAGCCACAAGGGACAGCACAGGCTCAAGCCAGGAGCCGGGGCGGGGGGCGGGGGGCAGAGCCAGAGGCTAAGGCCTGGGGCAGGGGTCTCAGGAGTGTGGACGGGGCTGGGGAGGGGAGGGGGCTCGAGGCCCAGGTCTACGGCCAGGTGTAAGGGTATTCAGGGTGCAGGGTGCGGGACCCAGGGCCCAGGGAGAGCAAGTGGCCCAGGCGAGGGGCAGGCCTGTTTCCCTAATCAGGCGCCCTGGCCCAGATGCGAATCCTGGGACAGGGACCTGGCAAAGAGGGCCTGGCAAGGGACGCGGGCCTGGAGGAGGTCGACGGGAGGGCTCGGCGCGGGGGGTCACGGTGGGGGCGGCGAGGGGTGAGTGCCAGGACCCAAGCAAGGGGCCCCAGGCAGGGGACGGACCCGACACAGGAGGACGCACGCACGCACCGCGCGCGCCAGGGGAAAGCAGGGAAGGGGAGGATGGGGGCGGCGCAAGGATGAGGGGGACTAGGGAGGCGCGAGGGACACCTAGGGGAGCGCGGTAGGGGGCCCAAGCAAGGGGCCCCCAGCGCAGACACGACGCCACGCCACGCCACGCCACGCCACGCGACACGGGAAACTCGGTCAGGGGCTCAGGGGACTGGAGCGCCAAGGGTCAGGCTTGGGGAGGGCTCCGCTGGGGTAGGGGGCGGCAGGCAAGGCCAGAGGGTGGGGGCGGGGCTAGGGAGGGCACGGCGCAGGGGAAAGCGGCGCAAGGCCAGGCCCAAGTCCACTGCCAGGTGTCAGGGTGCGGGCAGCAAGGGGGCCCGGCGAGGGGCAGGACTGTGTTTCCCATTGGGAGCCTGCAGGGCGCACAGGCCAGACAGGGCCACTCCGCTGCCCTAGGGGACTAGTTCCTCACCAAGGGACCGGGGACCAACTGTTGAGGGCCAACAAGGGCGGAAGGAGGGCACCGTGAGGGGGAGACATTGGGTCCCAAGCCGGGGTGTGGGGAGAGCCAGGACCCGATCCAGGAGCCCAGGCGAGGGGCGAGCAGGGGAGGGGGTGTTTCTCTTCTGGGCAGGGCAAGGATACACAGAGCACCAGGGGACCAGAGGGCAGGCACAGGAGGGGGCCCAAGCAAGGGGCCTGAGGGGATGATGGGACAGGGACAGGGTCCTCCAGAAGAGCGGCCTGGGCTCAAGCAAGGAGCCAGGCCCTGCAACGGGAGACCACGAGGGATGGCGAGGGGTCCCGGCCGGAATCAGGGACTCAAGGCAAAGGACAGGGCCTGGGAGGGAATGGAGGGGATGGAGTGGACGGGAGGGACGGGACCAGACAGGGACGGCACAGGAGGGCACTGGACGTGCCCGGGGAGGTAGGCTCAAGGCCCAGGTCCAGTGCCGGGGCTGGGGCTGGGGCTGGGGCTGGGGCTGGGGCTCGGGCAGCGGGGCTTGGGGAGCGGGGTTGGGGGGGCCGGGGCAGAGGGAGGGCAAAGGGACCGGGCAAGGCGCAGGGCTACCTTGTGCCCTAGGGAGCACGAAGGCGCCAAGAGGCCAAGCCCACTGCCCCGGACCAGGGGAGCATCCTGGCCAAGGGATCAGGCCCAGGGCTCTGGCAGGGTCAGGGAACAGACACGGGCCAAGGGAGGGCAGCTCCAGTGAAGGGCTGCGCAGGGTGGCGCAGGGGCGTGGCGCACGGACCCAAGCAAGGAGCCCGGGCTAGGGAACTAGAGGGGGGGCCCACGCAAGGGCAAAGCAGGGAAGGGCCGGGGCGGGCGGCACAAGGCCAGGGCACCAGGGCAGTGCGGACAAGCCAAGGGGAGCAGGAGGACGGCCCAAGCAAGGGCCCCGCTTTCAGAGCCCAGGGGCGCAGCTGAGCCACAAGGGACAGCACAGGCTCAAGCCAGGAGCCGGGGCGGGGGGCGGGGGGCAGAGCCAGAGGCTAAGGCCTGGGGCAGGGGTCTCAGGAGTGTGGACGGGGCTGGGGAGGGGAGGGGGCTCGAGGCCCAGGTCTACGGCCAGGTGTAAGGGTATTCAGGGTGCAGGGTGCGGGACCCAGGGCCCAGGGAGAGCAAGTGGCCCAGGCGAGGGGCAGGCCTGTTTCCCTAATCAGGCGCCCTGGCCCAGATGCGAATCCTGGGACAGGGACCTGGCAAAGAGGGCCTGGCAAGGGACGCGGGCCTGGAGGAGGTCGACGGGAGGGCTCGGCGCGGGGGGTCACGGTGGGGGCGGCGAGGGGTGAGTGCCAGGACCCAAGCAAGGGGCCCCAGGCAGGGGACGGACCCGACACAGGAGGACGCACGCACGCACCGCGCGCCAGGGGAAAGCAGGGAAGGGGAGGATGGGGGCGGCGCAAGGATGAGGGGGACTAGGGAGGCGCGAGGGACACCTAGGGGAGCGCGGTAGGGGGCCCAAGCAAGGGGCCCCCAGCGCAGACACGACGCCACGCCACGCCACGCCACGCGACACGGGAAACTCGGTCAGGGGCTCAGGGGACTGGAGCGCCAAGGGTCAGGCTTGGGGAGGGCTCCGCTGGGGTAGGGGGCGGCAGGCAAGGCCAGAGGGTGGGGGGGGGCTAGGGAGGGCACGGCGCAGGGGAAAGCGGCGCAAGGCCAGGCCCAAGTCCACTGCCAGGTGTCAGGGTGCGGGCAGCAAGGGGGCCCGGCGAGGGGCAGGACTGTGTTTCCCATTGGGAGCCTGCAGGGTGCACAGGCCAGACAGGGCCACTCCGCTGCCCTAGGGGACTAGTTCCTCACCAAGGGACCGGGGACCAACTGTTGAGGGCCAACAAGGGCGGAAGGAGGGCACCGTGAGGGGGAGACATTGGGTCCCAAGCCGGGGTGTGGGGAGAGCCAGGACCCGATCCAGGAGCCCAGGCGAGGGGCGAGCAGGGGAGGGGGTGTTTCTCTTCTGGGCAGGGCAAGGATACACAGAGCACCAGGGGACCAGAGGGCAGGCACAGGAGGGGGCCCAAGCAAGGGGCCTGAGGGGATGATGGGACAGGGACAGGGTCCTCCAGAAGAGCGGCCTGGGCTCAAGCAAGGAGCCAGGCCCTGCAACGGGAGACCACGAGGGATGGCGAGGGGTCCCGGCCGGAATCAGGGACTCAAGGCAAAGGACAGGGCCTGGGAGGGAATGGAGGGGATGGAGTGGACGGGAGGGACGGGACCAGACAGGGACGGCACAGGAGGGCACTGGACGTGCCCGGGGAGGTAGGCTCAAGGCCCAGGTCCAGTGCCGGGGCTGGGGCTGGGGCTGGGGCTGGGGCTGGGGCTGGGGCTCGGGCAGCGGGGCTTGGGGAGCGGGGTTGGGGGGCCGGGGCAGAGGGAGGGCAAAGGGACCGGGCAAGGCGCAGGGCTACCTTGTGCCCTAGGGAGCACGAAGGCGCCAAGAGGCCAAGCCCACTGCCCCGGACCAGGGGAGCATCCTGGCCAAGGGATCAGGCCCAGGGCTCTGGCAGGGTCAGGGAACAGACACGGGCCAAGGGAGGGCAGCTCCAGTGAAGGGCTGCGCAGGGTGGCGCAGGGGCGTGGCGCACGGACCCAAGCAAGGAGCCCGGGCTAGGGAACTAGAGGGGGGGCCCACGCAAGGGCAAAGCAGGGAAGGGCCGGGGCGGGCGGCACAAGGCCAGGGCACCAGGGCAGTGCGGACAAGCCAAGGGGAGCAGGAGGACGGCCCAAGCAAGGGCCCCGCTTTCAGAGCCCAGGGGCGCAGCTGAGCCACAAGGGACAGCACAGGCTCAAGCCAGGAGCCGGGGCGGGGGGCGGGGGGCAGAGCCAGAGGCTAAGGCCTGGGGCAGGGGTCTCAGGAGTGTGGACGGGGCTGGGGAGGGGAGGGGGCTCGAGGCCCAGGTCTACGGCCAGGTGTAAGGGTATTCAGGGTGCAGGGTGCGGGACCCAGGGCCCAGGGAGAGCAAGTGGCCCAGGCGAGGGGCAGGCCTGTTTCCCTAATCAGGCGCCCTGGCCCAGATGCGAATCCTGGGACAGGGACCTGGCAAAGAGGGCCTGGCAAGGGACGCGGGCCTGGAGGAGGTCGACGGGAGGGCTCGGCGCGGGGGGTCACGGTGGGGGCGGCGAGGGGTGAGTGCCAGGACCCAAGCAAGGGGCCCCAGGCAGGGGACGGACCCGACACAGGAGGACGCACGCACGCACCGCGCGCGCCAGGGGAAAGCAGGGAAGGGGAGGATGGGGGCGGCGCAAGGATGAGGGGGACTAGGGAGGCGCGAGGGACACCTAGGGGAGCGCGGTAGGGGGCCCAAGCAAGGGGCCCCCAGCGCAGACACGACGCCACGCCACGCCACGCCACGCCACGCGACACGGGAAACTCGGTCAGGGGCTCAGGGGACTGGAGCGCCAAGGGTCAGGCTTGGGGAGGGCTCCGCTGGGGTAGGGGGCGGCAGGCAAGGCCAGAGGGTGGGGGCGGGGCTAGGGAGGGCACGGCGCAGGGGAAAGCGGCGCAAGGCCAGGCCCAAGTCCACTGCCAGGTGTCAGGGTGCGGGCAGCAAGGGGGCCCGGCGAGGGGCAGGACTGTGTTTCCCATTGGGAGCCTGCAGGGCGCACAGGCCAGACAGGGCCACTCCGCTGCCCTAGGGGACTAGTTCCTCACCAAGGGACCGGGGACCAACTGTTGAGGGCCAACAAGGGCGGAAGGAGGGCACCGTGAGGGGGAGACATTGGGTCCCAAGCCGGGGTGTGGGGAGAGCCAGGACCCGATCCAGGAGCCCAGGCGAGGGGCGAGCAGGGGAGGGGGTGTTTCTCTTCTGGGCAGGGCAAGGATACACAGAGCACCAGGGGACCAGAGGGCAGGCACAGGAGGGGGCCCAAGCAAGGGGCCTGAGGGGATGATGGGACAGGGACAGGGTCCTCCAGAAGAGCGGCCTGGGCTCAAGCAAGGAGCCAGGCCCTGCAACGGGAGACCACGAGGGATGGCGAGGGGTCCCGGCCGGAATCAGGGACTCAAGGCAAAGGACAGGGCCTGGGAGGGAATGGAGGGGATGGAGTGGACGGGAGGGACGGGACCAGACAGGGACGGCACAGGAGGGCACTGGACGTGCCCGGGGAGGTAGGCTCAAGGCCCAGGTCCAGTGCCGGGGCTGGGGCTGGGGCTGGGGCTGGGGCTGGGGCTCGGGCAGCGGGGCTTGGGGAGCGGGGTTGGGGGGGCCGGGGCAGAGGGAGGGCAAAGGGACCGGGCAAGGCGCAGGGCTACCTTGTGCCCTAGGGAGCACGAAGGCGCCAAGAGGCCAAGCCCACTGCCCCGGACCAGGGGAGCATCCTGGCCAAGGGATCAGGCCCAGGGCTCTGGCAGGGTCAGGGAACAGACACGGGCCAAGGGAGGGCAGCTCCAGTGAAGGGCTGCGCAGGGTGGCGCAGGGGCGTGGCGCACGGACCCAAGCAAGGAGCCCGGGCTAGGGAACTAGAGGGGGGGCCCACGCAAGGGCAAAGCAGGGAAGGGCCGGGGCGGGCGGCACAAGGCCAGGGCAGTGCGGACAAGCCAAGGGGAGCAGGAGGACGGCCCAAGCAAGGGCCCCGCTTTCAGAGCCCAGGGGCGCAGCTGAGCCACAAGGGACAGCACAGGCTCAAGCCAGGAGCCGGGGCGGGGGGCGGGGGGCAGAGCCAGAGGCTAAGGCCTGGGGCAGGGGTCTCAGGAGTGTGGACGGGGCTGGGGAGGGGAGGGGGCTCGAGGCCCAGGTCTACGGCCAGGTGTAAGGGTATTCAGGGTGCAGGGTGCGGGACCCAGGGCCCAGGGAGAGCAAGTGGCCCAGGCGAGGGGCAGGCCTGTTTCCCTAATCAGGCGCCCTGGCCCAGATGCGAATCCTGGGACAGGGACCTGGCAAAGAGGGCCTGGCAAGGGACGCGGGCCTGGAGGAGGTCGACGGGAGGGCTCGGCGCGGGGGGTCACGGTGGGGGCGGCGAGGGGTGAGTGCCAGGACCCAAGCAAGGGGCCCCAGGCAGGGGACGGACCCGACACAGGAGGACGCACGCACGCACCGCGCGCGCCAGGGGAAAGCAGGGAAGGGGAGGATGGGGGCGGCGCAAGGATGAGGGGGACTAGGGAGGCGCGAGGGACACCTAGGGGAGCGCGGTAGGGGGCCCAAGCAAGGGGCCCCCAGCGCAGACACGACGCCACGCCACGCCACGCCACGCCACGCGACACGGGAAACTCGGTCAGGGGCTCAGGGGACTGGAGCGCCAAGGGTCAGGCTTGGGGAGGGCTCCGCTGGGGTAGGGGGCGGCAGGCAAGGCCAGAGGGTGGGGGCGGGGCTAGGGAGGGCACGGCGCAGGGGAAAGCGGCGCAAGGCCAGGCCCAAGTCCACTGCCAGGTGTCAGGGTGCGGGCAGCAAGGGGGCCCGGCGAGGGGCAGGACTGTGTTTCCCATTGGGAGCCTGCAGGGCGCACAGGCCAGACAGGGCCACTCCGCTGCCCTAGGGGACTAGTTCCTCACCAAGGGACCGGGGACC
This sequence comes from Callospermophilus lateralis, assembly GCF_048772815.1. Classification (NCBI taxonomy): domain Eukaryota; kingdom Metazoa; phylum Chordata; class Mammalia; order Rodentia; family Sciuridae; genus Callospermophilus; species Callospermophilus lateralis. The sequence goes on along the minus strand of NC_135310.1, from coordinate 21,681,125 downwards.
AACTGTTGAGGGCCAACAAGGGCGGAAGGAGGGCACCGTGAGGGGGAGACATTGGGTCCCAAGCCGGGGTGTGGGGAGAGCCAGGACCCGATCCAGGAGCCCAGGCGAGGGGCGAGCAGGGGAGGGGGTGTTTCTCTTCTGGGCAGGGCAAGGATACACAGAGCACCAGGGGACCAGAGGGCAGGCACAGGAGGGGGCCCAAGCAAGGGGCCTGAGGGGATGATGGGACAGGGACAGGGTCCTCCAGAAGAGCGGCCTGGGCTCAAGCAAGGAGCCAGGCCCTGCAACGGGAGACCACGAGGGATGGCGAGGGGTCCCGGCCGGAATCAGGGACTCAAGGCAAAGGACAGGGCCTGGGAGGGAATGGAGGGGATGGAGTGGACGGGAGGGACGGGACCAGACAGGGACGGCACAGGAGGGCACTGGACGTGCCCGGGGAGGTAGGCTCAAGGCCCAGGTCCAGTGCCGGGGCTGGGGCTGGGGCTGGGGCTCGGGAAGCGGGGCTTGGGGAGCGGGGTTGGGGGGGCCGGGGCAGAGGGAGGGCAAAGGGACCGGGCAAGGCGCAGGGCTACCTTGTGCCCTAGGGAGCACGAAGGCGCCAAGAGGCCAAGCCCACTGCCCCGGACCAGGGGAGCATCCTGGCCAAGGGATCAGGCCCAGGGCTCTGGCAGGGTCAGGGAACAGACACGGGCCAAGGGAGGGCAGCTCCAGTGAAGGGCTGCGCAGGGTGGCGCAGGGGCGTGGCGCACGGACCCAAGCAAGGAGCCCGGGCTAGGGAACTAGAGGGGGGGCCCACGCAAGGGCAAAGCAGGGAAGGGCCGGGGCGGGCGGCACAAGGCCAGGGCACCAGGGCAGTGCGGACAAGCCAAGGGGAGCAGGAGGACGGCCCAAGCAAGGGCCCCGCTTTCAGAGCCCAGGGGCGCAGCTGAGCCACAAGGGACAGCACAGGCTCAAGCCAGGAGCCGGGGCGGGGGGCGGGGGGCAGAGCCAGAGGCTAAGGCCTGGGGCAGGGGTCTCAGGAGTGTGGACGGGGCTGGGGAGGGGAGGGGGCTCGAGGCCCAGGTCTACGGCCAGGTGTAAGGGTATTCAGGGTGCAGGGTGCGGGACCCAGGGCCCAGGGAGAGCAAGTGGCCCAGGCGAGGGGCAGGCCTGTTTCCCTAATCAGGCGCCCTGGCCCAGATGCGAATCCTGGGACAGGGACCTGGCAAAGAGGGCCTGGCAAGGGACGCGGGCCTGGAGGAGGTCGACGGGAGGGCTCGGCGCGGGGGGTCACGGTGGGGGCGGCGAGGGGTGAGTGCCAGGACCCAAGCAAGGGGCCCCAGGCAGGGGACGGACCCGACACAGGAGGACGCACGCACGCACCGCGCGCGCCAGGGGAAAGCAGGGAAGGGGAGGATGGGGGCGGCGCAAGGATGAGGGGGACTAGGGAGGCGCGAGGGACACCTAGGGGAGCGCGGTAGGGGGCCCAAGCAAGGGGCCCCCAGCGCAGACACGACGCCACGCCACGCCACGCCACGCGACACGGGAAACTCGGTCAGGGGCTCAGGGGACTGGAGCGCCAAGGGTCAGGCTTGGGGAGGGCTCCGCTGGGGTAGGGGGCGGCAGGCAAGGCCAGAGGGTGGGGGCGGGGCTAGGGAGGGCACGGCGCAGGGGAAAGCGGCGCAAGGCCAGGCCCAAGTCCACTGCCAGGTGTCAGGGTGCGGGCAGCAAGGGGGCCCGGCGAGGGGCAGGACTGTGTTTCCCATTGGGAGCCTGCAGGGCGCACAGGCCAGACAGGGCCACTCCGCTGCCCTAGGGGACTAGTTCCTCACCAAGGGACCGGGGACCAACTGTTGAGGGCCAACAAGGGCGGAAGGAGGGCACCGTGAGGGGGAGACATTGGGTCCCAAGCCGGGGTGTGGGGAGAGCCAGGACCCGATCCAGGAGCCCAGGCGAGGGGCGAGCAGGGGAGGGGGTGTTTCTCTTCTGGGCAGGGCAAGGATACACAGAGCACCAGGGGACCAGAGGGCAGGCACAGGAGGGGGCCCAAGCAAGGGGCCTGAGGGGATGATGGGACAGGGACAGGGTCCTCCAGAAGAGCGGCCTGGGCTCAAGCAAGGAGCCAGGCCCTGCAACGGGAGACCACGAGGGATGGCGAGGGGTCCCGGCCGGAATCAGGGACTCAAGGCAAAGGACAGGGCCTGGGAGGGAATGGAGGGGATGGAGTGGACGGGAGGGACGGGACCAGACAGGGACGGCACAGGAGGGCACTGGACGTGCCCGGGGAGGTAGGCTCAAGGCCCAGGTCCAGTGCCGGGGCTGGGGCTGGGGCTGGGGCTGGGGCTGGGGCTCGGGCAGCGGGGCTTGGGGAGCGGGGTTGGGGGGGCCGGGGCAGAGGGAGGGCAAAGGGACCGGGCAAGGCGCAGGGCTACCTTGTGCCCTAGGGAGCACGAAGGCGCCAAGAGGCCAAGCCCACTGCCCCGGACCAGGGGAGCATCCTGGCCAAGGGATCAGGCCCAGGGCTCTGGCAGGGTCAGGGAACAGACACGGGCCAAGGGAGGGCAGCTCCAGTGAAGGGCTGCGCAGGGTGGCGCAGGGGCGTGGCGCACGGACCCAAGCAAGGAGCCCGGGCTAGGGAACTAGAGGGGGGGCCCACGCAAGGGCAAAGCAGGGAAGGGCCGGGGCGGGCGGCACAAGGCCAGGGCACCAGGGCAGTGCGGACAAGCCAAGGGGAGCAGGAGGACGGCCCAAGCAAGGGCCCCGCTTTCAGAGCCCAGGGGCGCAGCTGAGCCACAAGGGACAGCACAGGCTCAAGCCAGGAGCCGGGGCGGGGGGCGGGGGGCAGAGCCAGAGGCTAAGGCCTGGGGCAGGGGTCTCAGGAGTGTGGACGGGGCTGGGGAGGGGAGGGGGCTCGAGGCCCAGGTCTACGGCCAGGTGTAAGGGTATTCAGGGTGCAGGGTGCGGGACCCAGGGCCCAGGGAGAGCAAGTGGCCCAGGCGAGGGGCAGGCCTGTTTCCCTAATCAGGCGCCCTGGCCCAGATGCGAATCCTGGGACAGGGACCTGGCAAAGAGGGCCTGGCAAGGGACGCGGGCCTGGAGGAGGTCGACGGGAGGGCTCGGCGCGGGGGGTCACGGTGGGGGCGGCGAGGGGTGAGTGCCAGGACCCAAGCAAGGGGCCCCAGGCAGGGGACGGACCCGACACAGGAGGACGCACGCACGCACCGCGCGCGCCAGGGGAAAGCAGGGAAGGGGAGGATGGGGGCGGCGCAAGGATGAGGGGGACTAGGGAGGCGCGAGGGACACCTAGGGGAGCGCGGTAGGGGGCCCAAGCAAGGGGCCCCCAGCGCAGACACGACGCCACGCCACGCCACGCCACGCGACACGGGAAACTCGGTCAGGGGCTCAGGGGACTGGAGCGCCAAGGGTCAGGCTTGGGGAGGGCTCCGCTGGGGTAGGGGGCGGCAGGCAAGGCCAGAGGGTGGGGGCGGGGCTAGGGAGGGCACGGCGCAGGGGAAAGCGGCGCAAGGCCAGGCCCAAGTCCACTGCCAGGTGTCAGGGTGCGGGCAGCAAGGGGGCCCGGCGAGGGGCAGGACTGTGTTTCCCATTGGGAGCCTGCAGGGCGCACAGGCCAGACAGGGCCACTCCGCTGCCCTAGGGGACTAGTTCCTCACCAAGGGACCGGGGACCAACTGTTGAGGGCCAACAAGGGCGGAAGGAGGGCACCGTGAGGGGGAGACATTGGGTCCCAAGCCGGGGTGTGGGGAGAGCCAGGACCCGATCCAGGAGCCCAGGCGAGGGGCGAGCAGGGGAGGGGGTGTTTCTCTTCTGGGCAGGGCAAGGATACACAGAGCACCAGGGGACCAGAGGGCAGGCACAGGAGGGGGCCCAAGCAAGGGGCCTGAGGGGATGATGGGACAGGGACAGGGTCCTCCAGAAGAGCGGCCTGGGCTCAAGCAAGGAGCCAGGCCCTGCAACGGGAGACCACGAGGGATGGCGAGGGGTCCCGGCCGGAATCAGGGACTCAAGGCAAAGGACAGGGCCTGGGAGGGAATGGAGGGGATGGAGTGGACGGGAGGGACGGGACCAGACAGGGACGGCACAGGAGGGCACTGGACGTGCCCGGGGAGGTAGGCTCAAGGCCCAGGTCCAGTGCCGGGGCTGGGGCTGGGGCTGGGGCTGGGGCTGGGGCTGGGGCTCGGGCAGCGGGGCTTGGGGAGCGGGGTTGGGGGGGCCGGGGCAGAGGGAGGGCAAAGGGACCGGGCAAGGCGCAGGGCTACCTTGTGCCCTAGGGAGCACGAAGGCGCCAAGAGGCCAAGCCCACTGCCCCGGACCAGGGGAGCATCCTGGCCAAGGGATCAGGCCCAGGGCTCTGGCAGGGTCAGGGAACAGACACGGGCCAAGGGAGGGCAGCTCCAGTGAAGGGCTGCGCAGGGTGGCGCAGGGGCGTGGCGCACGGACCCAAGCAAGGAGCCCGGGCTAGGGAACTAGAGGGGGGGCCCACGCAAGGGCAAAGCAGGGAAGGGCCGGGGCGGGCGGCACAAGGCCAGGGCACCAGGGCAGTGCGGACAAGCCAAGGGGAGCAGGAGGACGGCCCAAGCAAGGGCCCCGCTTTCAGAGCCCAGGGGCGCAGCTGAGCCACAAGGGACAGCACAGGCTCAAGCCAGGAGCCGGGGCGGGGGGCGGGGGGCAGAGCCAGAGGCTAAGGCCTGGGGCAGGGGTCTCAGGAGTGTGGACGGGGCTGGGGAGGGGAGGGGGCTCGAGGCCCAGGTCTACGGCCAGGTGTAAGGGTATTCAGGGTGCAGGGTGCGGGACCCAGGGCCCAGGGAGAGCAAGTGGCCCAGGCGAGGGGCAGGCCTGTTTCCCTAATCAGGCGCCCTGGCCCAGATGCGAATCCTGGGACAGGGACCTGGCAAAGAGGGCCTGGCAAGGGACGCGGGCCTGGAGGAGGTCGACGGGAGGGCTCGGCGCGGGGGGTCACGGTGGGGGCGGCGAGGGGTGAGTGCCAGGACCCAAGCAAGGGGCCCCAGGCAGGGGACGGACCCGACACAGGAGGACGCACGCACGCACCGCGCGCGCCAGGGGAAAGCAGGGAAGGGGAGGATGGGGGCGGCGCAAGGATGAGGGGGACTAGGGAGGCGCGAGGGACACCTAGGGGAGCGCGGTAGGGGGCCCAAGCAAGGGGCCCCCAGCGCAGACACGACGCCACGCCACGCCACGCCACGCGACACGGGAAACTCGGTCAGGGGCTCAGGGGACTGGAGCGCCAAGGGTCAGGCTTGGGGAGGGCTCCGCTGGGGTAGGGGGCGGCAGGCAAGGCCAGAGGGTGGGGGCGGGGCTAGGGAGGGCACGGCGCAGGGGAAAGCGGCGCAAGGCCAGGCCCAAGTCCACTGCCAGGTGTCAGGGTGCGGGCAGCAAGGGGGCCCGGCGAGGGGCAGGACTGTGTTTCCCATTGGGAGCCTGCAGGGCGCACAGGCCAGACAGGGCCACTCCGCTGCCCTAGGGGACTAGTTCCTCACCAAGGGACCGGGGACCAACTGTTGAGGGCCAACAAGGGCGGAAGGAGGGCACCGTGAGGGGGAGACATTGGGTCCCAAGCCGGGGTGTGGGGAGAGCCAGGACCCGATCCAGGAGCCCAGGCGAGGGGCGAGCAGGGGAGGGGGTGTTTCTCTTCTGGGCAGGGCAAGGATACACAGAGCACCAGGGGACCAGAGGGCAGGCACAGGAGGGGGCCCAAGCAAGGGGCCTGAGGGGATGGGACAGGGACAGGGTCCTCCAGAAGAGCGGCCTGGGCTCAAGCAAGGAGCCAGGCCATGGTATGGATACTATTTGTCATGGCCCAGTGGAACTGTAGGACTCAAGGAAAAGGACAGGTTCTTGTAATCAACTAAGTTGTTAAGACCTGGAAGTGAACTCAATGTGCATAGGAGATAAGTGCACAGGATTGTTTTGGCAAATTGGAAAGGAATGCAGCAAGGGTTCCAAAGAAAAATCTTGGCCACAGTGTGAGGAGCCAGTAGTATACAGAAGGAAGACAGGTTGGACCAAGAGGATCTTAGGGAATATGCATCTGCACCTTCCCCCAAAAGGGCACATATCCATTTTCAATGCCCACACCTGTGCTGTCCAGCTGGATCTTATTTCCTGCATTAATACCTACTGTGCACCTGTTTCCTTTCCTCCTAACCCTATTTCTCACACTTGACTTGTAGAGCTGAGAGACCTGGATGCCTGTGATGCTTCCAGCTCTGCCGCTGTGTCCTAGTGTTCAGCCCCACGTGTGACAGGACCCAGAAGTCCCATGAATCCAAGCCTAAGAAACCCAAAGTCCTAGTCAACTCCCTACCCCCACCCCACCCCACCACTGTATGAGGGAAGGAGACTTACCTTCTGAAAAGGAACATTAGGGCTTCGCCACCAGTAGAGCTCCTGGTTCTGGAAATTGCTTCTTTCACTTCTTTTTAGTCACATGATTCTCACACATCAGGTACCCAGAGAGCTTACTGGCTACGAATGGGTCAAACTGGCGCTTCCTGGATGTCTGACATGGGAGACTTCCAGGAGGAACTCTTTCTCCTCAAATCTCAGTTTGTTCATGTTAGAATAATATAAACCCATAAAAAATGCTGAACTGTTGACAAAAGTTTTGCCTCTGTGTCCCAGTTACACTCATACATGACACAACACTTCAGCCAATGAAGATCAGTTTATAAGTTGTTGGTTCCCTCAGAGTAGATCACGTACTGATGTAGCCATCTTATGCAGGTACATACTCTGATGTTTGCATATGGACAAAACCATCTCAGGATGCATTTGTCACAAAACATTCATTCTGAGAGCAATACCATAAGAGTATGCCTGTGAACAAACATCATTTTGTTCCCCTAACCCTGGCCCTAATAACCTCCTTCATTCCTGCCCTTTATGAGTCTGGCTCTCTTCTGATACTCTAGACACTTGGACAATACAAAGTCATGCAACAAATTACATCATGAAACTCAGTTATAACAAGTAAATTTTCCTAAAATGAAGCAATAATAGAATCTTTACTTTTCTTTAATCTGGAAAGCCCATGATTATGGCAATGCCACCATTGTCGGAGGTGAATGTTCATGAAGGTTCTGACTTTACCAGTGGGTTAACCTATTAGATGGCTTAATAATTTGAACAGCCCACAGGGAGGTGGTGAAGAGTATAGGCACATGGGGCATGAATGGAGCGAGTAGGTCATTTTGGGTTTGCCCTTGAGGACAGTATTTGTCCTTGGCCCCTTCCTCCTCTACACTGCTTTGTTACTGCCAAGAGCTAAACAGCTTTCCCTGACCATACCTTTCTGCCACGACACTCTGCCTCATTTGGGTGCCAGGTCAATGGTGCTAACTGACCATGGACTGAGTCCTCTGAAACCATGAGCCAAAATACACTCTTCTTTCTCCACATTGCTCTTGTTCAGGGGTTTTGATCACAGCCATGAAAAGCTAACATGGCATCTTTATATTTTTTTCATGTGAGGTTATTCTTTTTTATTCACTTTTATATTTCATTGTCAATGGAACTTTATTTTATTTATTGATATGTGGTGCTGAGAATCGAACCCAGTGCCTCACACATGATAGGCCAGCGTTCTGCCACTGAGCCACAACCCCAGTCCTGAACTTATTCTTAAAAAATATGTAGCAAAGATATAAAACCTCAATCATATAACCTACAAAGGTTTATTTAATAAAATTATTAGTTACACCACCAGAAATATACCACTTGCTGAGTCTCTGCTGCTCACAATTAATAGCCTTGAGGCTTTAACCTATAGCAACTTGATGACAAGTAGCAATACAAAAGTATTTTAATTTTTTTAAATGCATATCCGAGATGGTTGTTAATTTTAAGATTAAGGCACTTAGCTTATTCTTCTATGAAAATCTCTATAATGAAAATATAAATGTACCTCCCAGTAAGGAAACATCCATCCAGTGGCAAAAAAAACATTAACATGAACCAATAACAAATGTATTCCTTAAGAACATCTTATATTCATTTTTCTTAAAAAACCTATACTCAACCATTTGAGTGAATTGTAAATGGAAATTAAAGTTTATCATTCCCTTCCATCTTACAGAAGAGTAAACTCAACTATTACTAACACTTAAGCATAAAAACCAAAGTTCCTGAGCACTATAACTGTATGGGATACAACTATTTTACTTCATTTAGCAAATGTTGCTGGTATTTAACCATGTGCCAGACATTACAAATAACTTCTACTGAATTTTCTTTCCAGTCCTAATGTGGTCCATTATTTCTATCATTTTTTAAAACACACAAGTGAACAAAATTCTTATAACTCCCATGTCAATATCATATGATCCATGCCCACAGGTCAAGTCCAAACTCCAAAGTAAGACAGACTACCAAGAGACCCACAAGGGGTCTGTCACAAGAAAGAGGGTCCACCTTGTTGCATCAGTGTGGGCCAGGTCCCCTAACACCACTTCCCTTCCAATTCCCTCTTCCAGAAGCTCCTCACCCCAACCACACACCCCCTGTGTGTATTTTCAGCTGCACTCACCCTAGGACTTTGTCCAGCGGGTTCTTCCCCTGAGTACTCACAGTTTGTAGAGACCAAGAAGGGCACTGGCTGTAGCTGGGGAGGTGAAGGAAGGAGGTGTGAAAACAGTCCACTTTCACTCGAAGGGTCAAAGCTGAAGGACAAATGGAAGAGTTCATGGATACCTGGCCTGAGAAGAACCTCAGTGTCCACTGTACTATCCCACAGCTTCCTCTCAACCCTCCACTCAACCACTTTGCCACTTACTGCACTATCTACTAATTTATTTCCTATTGCCATTTCTCCCCCGCTAGATCATATACCCAGTTATGGGCAGCATTTTCCTTGGTAAGAAAACTACTGAAGCAAGGGCCCTGCAACCCAGAATGAAAAGGATCAAGTTATGATTTGGATATAAGTGTCCTGAAAAACTGTTAATGCAGAACTATTCAAAGGTGAGATGATTAGACTTAGAGCTGTGACCTAAATCAGGTCACCTTATTTTGAATAGAGTAGTTGGGTGGGAATCATAAGCAGGTGGGGTATGATTGAAGGAAGTGGGTCACTGGGTACCTATCCTGAATGGGTCCATATTCCATGTGGCCTGTTCCCCTTCCCCTCTTTCTGTCTCCTGACCAAAAACAATGGGGCAGCACTCCTCCATCATGCCCTTCCACCATGACATTCTGCCTCATTTGGGGCCCAGATCAATGCAGTAAGTCCACCATAGGCTGAACCTCTGAGCCAAAATAAAGTTTTAGTCCTTTAAGTGGTTATTGTCATGTACTTTGTTGTTAGTGACAAAAACCTGACTAACACAGGCCTTGTCTAGAGGAGGTGAAGGATACAGGAATGCACAGACAAGAAAACACCTCCTCAACCAGTAAACAATTCTGCCTTGTGGGTCATCCAGGCCACAACACTACTCAACTGTGCTCCTGTGCCAAGAAAGTAGTCATGACTGTTCCCATAAAACCTTACTTAGAAAAACATGTGACAGGCCAAATTTGACTCACAGGTACTCATTTCCTAAATGAAATAAAGTTCAAGTACAGAGAAAAATGTTAAGATTGGGTTGTGTGGATCTGTCAAACGGCAACACCAACAATAGCAGAGATTTTATAACAGTGACACAAAAACTAGAAAATAATGTCCCAGGCTGGGAATGGTGGCTCCTACCTGTAATTCCAGCAGCCCAGGAAGCTAAGGCAGGAGGACTATGAGTTCAGTGTCAGTCTCAGCAATCTATAGAGATCCTAAGCAGTTTAATAAGACTCTCATCTCTAAGTAAAATATTAAAAAGTGTTGGGTATGTGACTCGGTAGTTAAGCATCACTGGGTTCAAATCCTCAGTACCTAAAACAAACAAACAAAAATTAAAAGAGGCCACATTTCCAGCTAGAGAGAAGACCACAAATGTAAACATTAGGAACCTGAATCTAACCTCCCAGCCTCAGGAACATATTTTATAAGGTCAACACCCACTTGACCCGAATAAGAGTTTAACACATGTACAACTGAATTCTATAACCACCCCTCTTGATTATGAGCTAAAGGTCAAAAGCACTCAGGGACCAGACAGGAGTGCTGAAGAACATTTCTGCTACCTGATGACACCCGCACCAATTACACAAAGTAGCAAAAAAAATTCCTCATTCCTCATTCTCATGAAAACCATTAGAAAAATCATTGAATCACCAATAACCTCCTATAAAAGTCCCTTTCAGAGCTGGAGATGTAGCTCAGTTGATCAGAGTGCTTGTATTGCATGCACACCACCCAGGTTTCATTCCCCAGCTCCACCAAAAAAGCAAAAAAAAAGTTCCTTTCACAACATATAAAAAGTTCAAGTCCTTGGGACCAAATAACATAAAAAATACCCGGAGTCAAACTTCAATAAGGGGCACATGTGGTGACTGGAGTGAACAAATGCCCTGCGGGGTCAAAAAACCTTTAATTTTGAAAACAAGATGTCACAAGGAATGTAATTTTAATTAACATCACAAACTTTGGGGGTAAGATAAAGTTGTTGGAAAAGATTATTGAAGAGGTTTGGAGAAGGAGGGCAACCTTGTAAAGAGTAGCTGTGATCAGTGGGAAACCCGTGGGAAAGCTCTGTCTAGGTCTGGACCCCACAGTCCTGCTGGCAAGAGCGACCAGCCTTGTTTTGGGTGGAGGGGAGTGGTGAGGGCAGTGCTGGGGATGGAACCCAGGGTATCTCTATCATGGAGCAACACCTGTGGCCATTTTTATTTTGAAACAGCGTTTTGTAAGTTGCTGAGGCTGGCTTCCAACTTGCGACCCTGCTGCTTAAGCCTTCCCAGTCACTAGAATTACAGGCAGGGTCCACCAGGCCAGTCGGGTTCTTCATCTAAGAACTCATTCTCTCTACCCACTTTTTCCTTATAGTTCCCAGGTAGCCTTTTCAGACTCTTTTCAGACTACAAAGGCTTGGAATAATGGCATCTTGTGTCCACCTGTCCATGGGTTGAGCATGGAACCAGGGCAGAGGGTGGCTTGGTTTTCGTGCTGGGCTCTGTGCTATGTAACTATGAAATGATTCTAAATACTTCTGAAGTTCGATGTTTGGGGAGAGTGTTGCCTCCTCGCTAGAGCATGATGTGTTGGCAGACCTCAGGTGTCCCTCCAGACTCCCCACGTGCCAGCTGCTGGTCTAAACTACTGAGCTTCAGAAAAGATCCCAACTCAGAGTTTGACAGACACCTTGAGAGCTTAGGTTAAGGTAGAGTCACACTCCGTCATGTGAAAGCCCATGACATTTCTCAGAAAGCCTAGAGGGCTGGGGATGTGGCTCAAGTGGTAGCGCGCTCGCCTGGCATGCGTGCGGCCCGGGTTCGATCCTCAGCACCACATACAGACAAAGATGTTGTGTCCGCCAAATACTAAAAAATAAATATTAAAATTCTCTCTCTCTCTCCCAATCTCTCACTCTCTCTCACTCTTTAAAAAAAAAAAAAAAAAAAAAAAAAAAAAAGAAAGCCTAGAGCCAAGCAGTGACAAAGCAAGTCCTCATCAGCTGCAAATTAATCTCAGAGGCCTCACCCAGCAACACCACCACTAGCAATAAGAGACCTCACCTGTTATCCTGACTGTCCACCGAGGTGGTCAAGCTGGCTTCTCCAAGAACTGCTCCTGTACAGGAAAACCTCAGCTTCAATAAGACTTTCCTTTCCACAAGGCCTGTTTCCAGATTAATTGAACAATTGGGCTTTAAGATTTTTGGAAACCCCACTATGTGGTCAAAGGACTTTGTCTACATGGTGTATCTATGAGGTTTTTTCACATATTCTCTCCCCTCTGAGCATTGTAAACCTACACAACAATTCTCATTGTGTTTCAATAAACTCTGACTCAGTAAATCATCTCCTCGTTTCTGTCATATACAACTGGCAGTCAGCAGGATCTCACAATGCATAGAAGTGAATGGTTGAACAAAGTTCAAATTTTAATTTCAATTTTAATGAAAGTATAGAGAATGGAAATTGCATAGCATCCTTCTTCATTCTCAATATTCCACTGTATTTTCACCTTTGATGTCCTGGGAAGAATTTCTGAAAGTGCACAAACTATAACAATTCGGTGGCATTGTCACAAACACTTCCTTCAAATTACTTGAGTAGCATAAACCTGTTCTCACTATAAATCGAGATATATGCACTACTCAGTACCTTACTATGATGGCATAATTGGGTTTTTTTGACCAGTAAATATATAAAGGTAAGTGAATAAATTATTATTATTCTTTTCATTTTGAAATCTGTAAACTATTCTGTATCATAACAAACTAAAACTTTTATTTACTTATTAATTGAGGTACCAGGAATTAAACCCAGAGTAACTCAATCACTGAGCCACATTTCCAGCCCTACTTTGTGTTTTACTTAGAGATAGAGTTTCACTCAATTGTTTAGGACCTCACTAAGTTGCACAGGCTTGCTTTGAAGTCGTGATCCTCCTGCTTCAGCTTCAGCCTCCAGACCTGCTGAGATTACTGGCATGCACCACCACACCCAGCAAAACCACCAAATTTTAAATGAATGGTATACATAAAACAATAGGTTGGAAGCCAGGTATGCTGGTGTGTGCATGGAATCCCAGTGACTTGGGAGTCTGAGGCAAAAGGATCACAACTTTGAGGCCAGCTAGGAAACTTAGTGAGATTCTGTCTCAAAGTTAAATTTAAAATAACTTGGGATATAGTTCCATGGTAGGGCACCCATATATCCCCAGTAAAGCAAATTAAGGTATGGAGATCTCTACTTTTACACCTAGTAAATTAAAGACAGACAATTTCGGATCATACAGATGATTCAACTAAAACATGTCTACATCTCAGAACAAGGTTTATATACCTACTTTAGAAGCCCCTTTTTGGGTTTAAGACATCAAGAATACACATTGCCTTTTATGAAAACCCAAACAACTGAGTATTGTGAAGGCACTCATCTCACAGGAAAAATTTACATACCCATGGGCTAATGATGAAACTTCCACATTCCTTATAATCCTACTGCCACTGTCTCTATTGCATGCTTTAATGCCTTGCTTAAATAAAAGCTTCAGTTGCTTAATAAACCCTTAAAACAGATGCAAAGATCAAAGATCTATAGCAGGCTAAAAAAATCATTAAAAAAAAAAAAAAGAGCCAGCAGAGCCTTGTAATCCCAACAACATGGAAAGCGGAGGCAAGTGGAATGCAGCTCAAACCCAGCTTCAGCAACTTAGCGAGGCCCTAAGCAACTCACCAAGGGTCTGTCTCTAAATAAAATATAAAAACTTGCTGGGGACGTGATACAGTAGTTAGGTGCCTCTGGCTTCAATCCCCAGTACAAAACAAACAAACAAACAAAAAACAAAAAAAAAAACTCAAAGGCTGTAGCTCAGTTGTAAACTTCCCCTGGAATCAATCCTCAGTATCAAACACACATACACACACACACACATACACGAATGAATGTCCAACTTGTTAATGAGGTTCACACCTTTCTAGCAATTCTGCAAACTGAGGAAGGAGGAACCAAAGTTTGAAGGCAGTGTCAGCAACTGAGGGAGACTGTCTTAAAATTGAAAGCAAAAAAGACTTCAATGTAGCTCAGTGACAGAGAATATCTGGGTTCAACCCCTAAATCCGTACCAAGGGAGGAAAAAAAAAAGGATGTTGGCCCATGCGTGAAGCTCTGAATTCACTCCCCAGTCCTGCCAAAAATAGAGGACATATATTATCATTCATTAAATTGTTTCAGTGGGCTGGGGCTTTAGCTCAGTGGTAGAGTGCTTGACTAGCATGCTGGAGGCACTGGGTTTGATCCTCAGCACCACATAAAAAAATACACGATAAAAAAAAGGCATTGTGCCCATCTATAATGTAAAAAAATATTAAAAGACACTGTATAAGTCATAAGAATACTATAAAACAAATATCTTTGTAAACGATAATAACCAGTTAGAACAAAATGGGGGAAAACTTATTAAGAATAGAAGCGGAGGTGGTTGAAGCTGCCCTGCACATAAACTTTAGATGTTAAACCCAGGGCCTCTGCAAAGGCTCAACATTCACCCTATACCCTCAGCACAAAAAACAGCAACTTTTAAAAATATATAACACCTAGGAGTAAACTCTCATGCAAGCTCTACTGTTATAAAACTGCAAAACATTCCTGAAATGATGAAAAACTTTCCCCAACTGAAGACAACCCTCTATTTACATGAAAATCATAAGAAAACCAAAAGACAAAGGCCCAAACCTGGATGCAGAAAGTACCAGCCTGTAGTCCCAGCTGCTCAGAAAGCTGAGACAGGAAGGCAACTTGAGCCCAAACTTTAAGGCAGGCCTGGACAACATAGGAAGACCCCTTCCAGAAAAAGAAAACAAACAACAACAACAAATATGAAATAACTCTACTCTGGACGTGAGGCAGTAGAGTGAAAAGTTCCAAGCTAGCTGCTCTAAACAAAAAATCTAAAAAGGCCAGGGATAAAGCTCAGTGGTAGATCACCCCTGGGGCCAATTTCTCGATACACAAAATAATAATAATAATAATAATAATAATAATAATAATAATAATAATAATAGAACCATATACCAGTGCACAAACAACAGGATAGGCCCCAAAACAAACAAAGAAAACAAATGTACTGTAGTGACACTCTGTGGAAACATTACTACCAGCCCAATCACCAATACAACTTACTATAGTAAGATTACCACTGATTATCATAAATGCATAAAAAGAAAAGTCTTCATTTAAAAACGTGAGAGCCAGGCAGTGGAGACCATGTGTAATCCCCTCTCAGGGGCTGAGAGGGAACTCAGGTACTATGGCAGGAGGAATAAAGTTAGAGAGCAGCCTGGGAATTCAAACCTCATGCCAAGATAAGCAATGAAAATTGTCAAGGCTGAACCAGGCAAGGTGGTGCACACCTGTAATCCCAGTGGCTCAGGAGGGGAGGCAGGAGGATTGTGAGTTCAAAGTCAGCCTCAGCGACTTAGCAAGTCACTAAGCAACTCAGTGAGAACCTGTCTTTAAATAAAATATTTTAAAAGGGCTGGGGGGCAGGATGTGGCTCAGCGCTTAAGTGCCCAGGATTCAATACCTAAAAAAAAAAACAAAAAAAAAACACATAGTGTAGCTCAGTGGTGAAACTTCCTTGGGTTCAATCCCTAGTATCTCTCTCTCTCTCTCTCTCTCTCTCTCTCTCTCTCTCTCTCTCTCTCTCACACACACACACACACACACACACTAGAATGAATGTCCAGCCAGTTACAGAGGTACATTCCTTTAATCCCAACAACTCTGAATTTAAACCCCGTTCAGCGAAAAACCGAACATGTATATTATCATTCAATAAATTGTTTAAATCATAAGAATGCTAGAAAACCAATATCTTTATAAATAAGAATAACCAGTTAGAACATAATAGGGAAAAACTCATTAGGAATCAATGAGGGGTTGGAGGGTTGGAGGGTGGTTGGCGAGGTGCTGCTCCTGCATGCTAGACATTAAACCCAGGGCTTCCACACGTGCTCAACATTCACCCTATACCCTCAGCACAGAAAACAGCAATTGTTAAAAATATATAACATCTAGGAGTAAGCTCTCATGCAAGCTCTACAGTTATAAAACTGCAAAACATTCCTGAAATGATGAAAAACTTCACCCAAGTGGAGTCAAACCTCTATTTGCATGAAAATCATAAGAAAACCAAAAGACAATCTCCTAAACCTGGACACAAAGGGTACCAGCCTGTAGTCCCAGCTGCTCAGTAAGCTGAGACAGGAGGACAACTTGCGCCCTGAACTTTAAGCCTAACCTGCACAACATAGGAAGACCCTGTAACACACACACACACACACACAAAAAAAAAAAAAAAAAAAAGGGAAAGAAAAAGACAGAGAGCAAGAAAACAAACAGCAACAAATATGAAATAACTCTAATCAGGAGGTGAGATCAGGGATCAAAATTTCCAGGCTAAATAAAAAATAAAAAATACAAAGGGCCAGGGTTAAAGTTCAGCGGTAGATAACAGCTGGGTCCAATCTCTAGTTCCAGAAAAAAAAAAAAAAGAACCATAAAGCAGTTGACAAAGAACAGGACAGTCTGGCATAGTGGCACACATGTGTAATCCCAGCAGAGCTTGGGAGGCTGAGGCAGGAGGAGCACAAATTTAAAATCAGCCTCAGAAACTTAGTGAAGCCTTAAGAAACTCAGCGAGACCCTGTCTCTAAAATAAAAAAAAAAAAAAAAAAAAAAAAAACTGGCTGAGGATGTGGCTCAGTGGTAAAACACCCCTGGGTTCAATCCCCATTATCAAACACACACACACACACACACACACACACACACACACACAACACAATGGATGTCCAGCTGGTTAAAGAGGTACACTCCTTTAATCCCAGTAACTTGGCAAAATGAGGAAGGAGGAACCAAAGTTTGAAGCCAGCCTTGGCAACTGAGGGAGACACCATCTTAAAATAAAGAGAAAAAGGGCTTGGGATTTAGCACAGTGACAGAGAATCTCTTGGTTCAACCCCTAAATCCCCACCACACACACACACACACAAAAAATTGGCCAATGAGAACAACTCAGAATTTAATCCCAGTTCTGCCAAAAATAGAGCATGTAATATTACAATTCATTAAATAAAGTCAAAAGAATGCTAGAAAACAAATATCTTTATAAACAAGAATAACCAGTTAGAACACAATGGGGGAAAATTCATTAGGAATAGAGGAGGGGGTGAGAGGTTGGGGGGGTGGTTGGGGAGGCGCTGCATGTGAACTCTAGACATTAAACCTAGGGCCTCCACATGTGCTCAACATTCACCCTATACCCTCAGCACAGAAAACAGCAATTGTTAAAAATATATAACACCTAGGAGTAAACTCTCATGCAAGCTCTACAGTTATAAAACTGTAAAACATTCCTGAAATGATGAAAAACTTCACCCAACTGGAGACAAACCTCTATTTGCATGAAAATCATAAGAAAACAAAAGACAATCTCCTAACCCTGGACATAGAAGGTACCAGCCTATAGTACCTGCTGTTCAGAAAGCTGAGACAGGAGTACAACTTATGCCCTGAACTTTAAGGCTAACCTGCACAACATAGGAAGACCCCCTTCCAGAAAAAGAAAACAACAACAACAACAACAACTATGAAATAACTCTACTCCAGTAGTGAGGCAGGAGGTTGAAAAGTTCCAGGTTACCCTGCTTCTAAATAAAAAATAAAAAGGGCCAGGGACAAGGCTCAGTGGGAGATCACCCCAGGGTCAAATTCCTAGTTTCAGAAAATAATAATAATAATAATAATAATAATAATAATAATAATAATAGAACCATTAACCAGTTCAAAAACAACAGGATAGGCCCTCAAACAAAGAAAACATATGTACAGTAGTGACACTCTGTGGAAACATTAATACCAGCCCCAATCACCAATACAACTTACTATGCATAAGATTACCACTGATTATCATAAACGCTTAAAAAGAAAAGTCTTCGTTCAAAAATTTGAGAGCCAGGCAGTGGAGACCATGTGTAATCCCCTCTCAGGGGCTGAGAGGGAACTCAGGTACTATGGCAGGAGGAATAAAGTTAGAGAGCAGCCTGGGAATTCAAACCTCCTGCCAAAATAAGCAATGAAAATTGTCAAGGCTGAACAAGGCAAGGTGGTGCACACCTGTAATCCCAGTGGCTCAGGAGGGGAGGCAGGAGGATTGTGAGTTCAAAGTCAGCCTCAGCGACTTAGCAAGTCACTAAGCAACTCAGTGAGACCCTGTCTCTAAATAAAAGATTTTAAAAGGCTCAGTGCTTAAGTGCCCTGGATTCAATTCCTAGTAAAAACAAAACAAAACAAAACAAAATACCCGCATAGCTGTGGCTTAAAGGTGAAACTCTCCTTGGTTGAATCCACAGTATCAAACACACACACACACACACACACACACACACACACACACAGGCACACGTGCATGGGCAGGCGGGCATGCCCACATTTAAGAGAATGAATGTCCAGCCAGTTACAGAGGTACATTCCTTTAATCCCAACAACTCTGCAAACTGAGGAAGAAGGACTCCCAGTTTGAGGGCAGCAACTGAGGGAGAGACTGTCTTAAAAAGTAAAAAGCGGGGCTGGGGATATGGCTCAGGGGTAGAGCGCTTGCCTAGCACATGTAAAGCACTGAGCTCCACCCTCAGCACCACATAAAAGTAAAATAAAATAAAGGCAGTGGGTCCAACTACAACTAAAAAAAAAAAAAAAAAAACTTAAAAAAAGTAAAAAGGGCTTGGGATGTATCTCAGTAGCAGAAAAACATCTCGGTTCAACACATAAATCCACACCAGATAAAAAAAAGAAGGTGGCTGGTGAGTGCAGCTCTGAATTTAATCCCCAGCTCCACCAAAAATAGAGCAGGTATATTATCATTCATTAAATTGTTTGAATCATAAGAATGCTAGAAAACAAATATCTTTATAAACAAGAGTAACCAGTTAGAACACAATGGGGAAAAACTCATTCAAAATAAATAAGGGGTTGCAGGGTTGGGGGGTGGTTGGCGTGGTGCTGCATGTGAACTCTAGACATTAAACCCAGGGCCTCCACACGTGCTCAACATTCACCCTACACCCTCAGCCCGGAAAACAGCAATTGTTAAAATATATAACACCTAGGAGTTAATTCTCATGCAAGCTCTACAGTTATAAAACTGCAAAACATTCCTGAAATGATGAAAACATTCACCCAACTGGAGTCAAACCTCTATTTGCATGAAAATCATAAGAAAACCAAAAGACAAACGCCTAAACCTGGACACAGAAGGTACCAGCCTGGTGTCCCAGCTGTTCAAAAGCTGAGACAGGAGGACAACCTGAGCCCAAACTTTAAGGCAAGCCTGGACAACATAGGAAGACCCCCTTCCACAAAAAGAAAACAAACAACAACAACAACTATGAAATAACCTCTCCGGAGGTGAGGCAGTAGGGTGAAAAGTTCCAGGCTAGCTGCCTCTAAACAAACAAACAAAAAAAGGCCAGGGATAAAGCTCAGTGGTAGATCACCTCTAGGTCTAATTCCTACTCCCGAAAAATTAATGAAAGAAAGAACCATAAAGCAATTAACAAAGAATGCCAGGCTGGGCAAGGTGGCACACACTCCGGTAACCTCAGCAGAGCTCAGGAGGTTGAGGCAGGAGTGCAAATTCAAAGCCAGTCTCAGCAATTTAGCAAGGTCCTAAGCCACTTAGCCAGACCCTGTCTCTAAAGAAAATATAAAAAACCAACTGGGAAACTGCTTCAGTGGTTAATCTACCTGGGGTTCAAACCTCAGGGCACCTCAAAAATATAAAAATACAAAATGTTTACCACCCAGGTGCTGAACAAAATGCAAAGGAAATCCGGCAGAAATGCAATGACCGACAACCCTGTTTCTGGACCTTGGGAACTGACCCAGTGAATCCACTTCTACAAACACATTTTGAAGAGTTAGGGCCAATTCAACAAACATATTCCACAAACTCACTTAAATAAGGGCAAATAAGGAAAGCGAACTGGCTCATGATTATGATCCCAGGGACTCAGGAGCTTGAGCCTTCAGGACACCAATTTTAAGCCAATCTCAAGCAAGTTAGTGAGACCCTGTTAACTCAGAAAAAACAGTAAAATAACTAATAAAAATGGGCTGAGGGGGCTGGGTTTGTGGCTCAGTGGTAGAGCGCTTGCCTACCATGGGTGTGACATGGAGTTCAATTCTCAGCACCACATATAAACAAATAAGGTTCATTGACAACTAAAAATATATGTTAAAAAATGGGCTGGAGATTTAGCTCAGCAATAAAGTAGTCCTAGGCTCAATCTCCATTAGCAAAAATAGTTAAACAACACAGACTACTATGAGGAAATATCTGTGCATTGGCTCCTTCAGGCTTCTAAAACAAACCCCATTGGATTTCTATCTTACAAACAACCATTTATTTCTTACCATTTTGCAGAGGTACAAGTTGGAGATTCAAGACTGCTTCCAAATTGCTTCAGACACCTTACGGCTGGCTCCTCACAAAATAGAATCACTGTGTGACCTCCTTGATATAGCCTCATCTATATCCTGGGGTGTGGACTCCACCCTCCACCCTCCACCCTCCACCCTCCAACCTCGTGGCCCAAGGCTCCTCCCACTAAGAGATAAGTTTCAGCACACTAATGGCACACTTCTGGCGCCACCACTACCTTCATAGGGTGGAATAGAGTGCATCCAAACAAAATATCACTCAGCCTTTGGGAAATTATTTAGACCATGAAGCAAACAAACTTTCATGTTTTGAGACAACGAAGGAAATCCAAACACCACCAGTGTGACAATAATAATGAATTACTGTTGATAGTCTTCAGTATTTATGAAAACGTAGCTTGAGAGATACACAATAGAACATTTAATGCAATGGTTTTGTTGGCCATGCATAGAGAACTATTGAAGAGGGGCAAAGTGTCCAAAGCACAATCTCTCAACTTTTGTGAATATCAAAAATGCTCCAGAGCTGGAATTGTGGCTCCGTAGAGGAGTGCTCCCGGCACACCTATGGGGCACTGGGTTCCATCCTCAACACCACATAGAAGTGAATAAATAAAATAAAGGTACTATGTCCATCAAAACTAAAAAAAAAAAAAAAAAAAAAATTAAAAACAATGCTCCACAAATGTTTTTAAGTCATTTGTGTTTCCATTAACTGACATGAAAAACCTTAAGGCAAACTGTCACATACAATAGCAGGGAAAGAGCCAGGTGCAATGGCACAGGCTTCAAATCCCAGCAGCTTAGGAGGCTAAGGTTGGAGGAGAGCAAATTCAAAGCTAGCCTCACCAACATAGTGAGACCCGAAGCAACTTAGCAAGACCCTTTTGTGACAAAGAGCAGACTGCATCTAAATTTAGGGGCAAAATATCCAGGACCTAAGGAGACTGCTTAGCATACTATTCTATGCAAAAAAAATGTAAATTTCCAAAGGCGCCACCCAGTCAGACAGGAGTTGAAGCACAGGTCACCATCTAGGGGGAGAAGGGATGTTTCCAGAACAGCCAGGAGACCCACCGGTTTTCTAATAAGACAGACAGCTCAGACCCTGAGACTTAAGGATAGTTTGCATCCCTTTGCACCCACCAAGGGATCAAACTGATGCTAAAAATTTTAAATTATAATCCCTCTACTCCACTGAAAAAGTGCATGATGCTGGTACCACCACCCAAGTGTCACAAGGAAATGGAAGACCAGGAGTTTGTGCTAGATATAGCATCTTTCCCTACACTGGGCATTAAAGCCCTTCTTAGAAGGTCACCCAGAGGCCAAGAGTAGAGGCTCATGTTTGGAAGTCAACCACTAGGGAACTGAAGCAGGGGGATTGAGAATTCAATGCCAATCTCAGCAACTTATGAGGCCCTTAGCAACGTGGTGAGAAACTGTCTCTAATTTAAAAATAAAAAATAATGCTGGGGATATGGCTCAATGTTTAAGTGCCCCTGGGTTCAGTTCCTGGTGCCAATAAATAAATAAATAAGAAAAAAATTAAAATGCCAGGGAACAAAATGTGAGCACATTCAGGTAAATTTATATGATATATTGCATGTTGAACACAAATCCAGGGTGATATTCTCAAATTAATTATGAAAATATTAATAATGGAGTCATATTAGACTATGATTTTCATGACTACTTCCTCATGAGACCTTTCTATATCACTTGGATTTTAAAATAAACCCTTTATTTTCACAATTTAGTAAAATAAAATTATTTCATTTTCTAAAATACAGAGGCACAAACATGAAGAAGATCTACTAAGTGCTAGAGGCATAGCTCAGTGGTAGGGTGCTTGCCTAGAATTTGATCCCCAATACCTAAAAGCAAAAAAGACTTACAAGGTGCAACCAAGGAGGAGATTAAAGCTGCAGACCTAAGGTCAGTTGAGGGTCATCTACAGAAAAATGCAGAAACAGCAAGGGACAATAGAAGCAGATACCCTACACAGACAGTGGGCATAGCAGGACAGTTCAGAGAACCACAGACCAATCAGAGCCAGGAGAGGTGGGGAGGGGTTGAGTGGGCAAACAGGAGTTGAAGCACAGGTCACCATCTAGGGGGAGAAGGGATGTTCCCAGAACAGCCAGAACACCCACCTCTTTTCTCATAAGACAGAAAGCTCAGACCCTGAGGTGTAAGGATAGTTTGCATCCTTTTGCACCCACCAAGAGATCAATCTGATGCTAAAAATTTTAAATTATAATCCCTCCACTCCACTGAAGAAGTGCATGATGCTGTTACCACCACCCATTGTGTTCACAAGGAAATGAAAGACCAGGAGTTTGTGCTAGATTCAGCTTCTCTCCCCACATTGGGCTTTAAAACCCTTCTTAGAAGGTCACCCACAGGCCAAGAGTAGAGGCTCATGTTTGAAAGTCAACCACTAGGGAACTAAGGCAGAAGGATTGAGAATTCAATGCCAGTCTCAGCAACTTATGAGGCCCTTAACAACGTGGTGAGACACTGTGTCTAATTTAAAAAAAAAAAAAAAAACAAATTAAAAATGGGCTGGGGATATGGCTCAATGGTTAAGTGTCCCTGGGTTCAGTTCCTGGTGCCAATAAATAAATAAATAAGAATAAAAAATTTAAAATACCAGGGAACAAAACGTGAGTTCATTCAGGTAAATTTATGTGTTGTATGTGCATTTAAACACAAATTCAGGGTGATATTCTCAAATTAATTATGAAATTATTAATACTGGAGTTATATTAGACTATGATTTCCATGACTACTTCCTCATGAGACCTTTCTACATCACTTGGATTTTAAAATAAACCCTTTATTTTCACAATTTAGTAAAATAAAATTATTTCATTTTCTTAATTATACAGAGGCACAAACATGAAGAAACTCTACTAAGGTGCTACGGGCATAGCTCAGTGGTAGAGTGCTTGCCTAGGATTATGAGGCATACTTGATCCCCAATACCAAAAGCAAAAAAAGACCTCTAAGGGCAACCAAGGAGGAGATTAAAGCTGCAAACCTAAGGTCACCTGAGGGTCACCAATAGAAAAATGCAGAAATACAAGGGGCAACAGAAGAAGATACCTCACACAGACAGTGGGCAGAGCAGGACAGTGCAGAGAACCACAGACCAATCAGAGCCAGGAGAGGTAGGGAGGGGCTCAGTGGGCAAACAGAGAATTCTGATTCTCCTTCACAAGACAAAAAAGACAAAGGAAAGAAAGAGCAGGCTGCATCTAAACTTAGCAGCAAAATATCCTGGAGCTTAAGAGAATGCTTAGCATAGCATACTATGCAAATAATGTAAATTTCCAAAGGTGCCACCCAGTCCTACAGGAGTTGAAGCACAGGTTACAATCTAGGAGAGATGAGATGTTCCCCTTCCCTGTACAGCCAGGACACCCACCTGTTTTTTTTTTTATTATTATTTTATTTTATTTTTTTATTAGTTACACATGACAGTACATTAATCTTGACAATTCATACATTTGAATCAAATGGGGTATAATTTCTCATTTTTCTGATTGTACAGGTTGCAGAATCACATTGGTCATACAGTCATCTATATACATATATCCATTTTCTAGTTAGACAGATAGCTCAGACCCTGAGGCATAAGGATAGTGTGCATCCTGGAGCTTGCAATCCTCGTACCTCAGCCTCTAGAGTGACTGGAATTACAATAATGGAAAACACAAAGCTGAATGAAGGCAGATTGGTATCTGCCTTCATGTCAAAATGATCATCTCTACACTAACAATTACTTATCCCTTTCCACCACTCCCTCAAATGAGTTGGTTATTGCAGCTCCAAAGGGAGTCTCTGTTCCATCTATTAAAGTTAAAACTGCCTGAAGAAATCATTACATTAAGGTACCCTCCAGGAGGTCTGGAAGAGCTGCTCTAACCCATGTCTACAACCAGGAGCTCAAAGCTCTTTGGAAGTGCAAAACTCCAGAGATTCCTTAAGCATGATAGTCCCTGCCTTCTACTCAAGCTGCATGTGTGTTGGGGAAGAGGAAGAGGGTACATTCAGGGTATCCCAAAACCAGTAGTAAAACTTCTTAGTAATCCACAGCCATATCACATCTTAGGCTACTTCTTTGGAGAATAAAAAGGCACTTTTTTGGACGGGAAGGGGGACAGCAGGGCCAGAGATGCCAAAGTCAACAGGGTAGAGGTGGAAATTACTCTGGAAACTTTCTTTCCAGGATGTCCTTAGTTAGATTCCTGATTAGTTTCTAGTTTATTCACCCTTTCAGAACTGCCTACTATGTCTTCAGAAATCCGTGTACTCAGGGGGAAAGTCAAGCCCATTAAATAAGAAGTTGAGAAGTTGAGGAGAGTAATGTACATGCTAGTAGTCCCAAAGGTCAGGAGGATAAATAGGTGTGGCAGTCTATGCACATGGGGCCTGGTGTTTCTTGATGGCACAGAGCAAACAGGAGACTTACAAGGAGTTTAACAATGTAGAGGAGCTTCTGAGACCCCAAGACTCAAAGACAGTTCGGTGGACCCCTGATACTAGTGAAAACTAGGGCTGGGGGTGTAACTCAGTGGTAGAGTGCTTGCTTGGCATGGGCGATGCCCTGAGTTCTACGCAAGCGTGGGGGTGGATGGTGGCACATCAGCTGAAAACTTTTGGGAAAGGGAGTGCATGTTGCACTTACAGATTTTGATTATTGCCTTCCCTTCTCCAAAACAGGCAAGAATTCAATTCAAACTGATGCCTAAGTGAGACACATTCTATTTTTTAGATTTGTTGTTGTTTCAGTATGTGTGTGTGTGTGTGTGTGTGTGTGTGTGTGTGTGTGTGTGGTGGTGGTACTGGGGATTCCACCCAGGCCTTGTACATGCTACGCAAATGTTTTATCATTGAGCTCTACCTACCCAGTCCATCTTTTCCTATGTCAAGTCAAGGTCTTGCCAAGTTGCCCAGGATGGCCTTGAAGTTCCTGATCCCACTGTCTCAGCCTCTATATAGCTAGGATTACAGACAATAGGGCCCAGCCAGATTCTGCTTTAATTTTAGGTATTGATGCTATTACTGACAGTCAGCCAGATAACCCCCCTGGCCAGCAACCCTGCAGGCAAGACTCTGCTGTCCCAATGCAGAGAAATAAGAAAGTAAGGAAAAACAGATTTTATACCTGTTGACCAAACTAGGAAGAAGCAGCTATAATGTTTCTCTCCAGGCCCTAAAGAAACTGGTTAATTTATAGAAATAAAAGACAGGAGATATATATGTACAGAGGTAGCTTGGCTATGTAGCCAGAGAATGTGTGAATTTCAGCTTCCTTAGCAGGAGCTTGGTCAGGACTTGCTCTTAATTTCAAAGGGGATCTGTTTCAATGCTCTCTATGCATTTGAATTGAACAGAGATTCAATCTGATCAACTTTAACCATGTCCCTATGAGCACTTTTCTCAACTAAGCCTCACTTTCTATAGCCTAGTTTAGACAGAATCTCCCTACCCTGGCTTTATATCACTCTCAATATTTAACCAAATTCTTCACTCTCCCCACCCTTGATGTTTAACCTGCCTTCAGCAAGAATCCAGCTTAGTAATTTTAGTAAGAATTCCCCTTATCCTTGATGTGTTGTAGTAATTTTCCATCCACCATTACCACCAGCATGTTCCTTGACTGTACTTGTGATCAATGTCACAAACAAAACAAAAACAAAAAATCTTCCATATTGCAAAAGTCCTAACACTTTGACCTAGCACAATAGTCCTCAAAAAGTCTTCCTTACTCTATTAACTAGGGTCAGATAAATTTTTATTTAAAAAACAAAAAGAGCCCTGCCTATTGTAGACACCATTGACATGAATCTCTAAGAACTACTTATCAGGATCTTATTACATGGTAACCTGATGTGGGAGTGGGTACAGGACCAAATCAAAGGATAACACTTTCTCCCAGTATTTTCTCCATTTCTTGGACAAAAGAGAGAGAGAGAGAGAGAGAGAGAGAGAGAGAGAGAGAGAGAGAGAGAGAGAAGTAATCACATCCTTAAATGCAATAAAGTTGTGATATGGAAAAAACATCAAAGTGTTTAAAATAACAACAATATCCCAGTAATCATTCCATTTATACAATAAAATAAATGTGGATTATTAATTGATTTCATATTAATATCCTTCTATAATGTCTTAACATGGAGTCATACTCTTTAGATAAATGGCCTTGAGGGGGGGTTGGACAAAATACCCTGGTCACATCGTTTTCTCAGACTATATACCAACCATCTCTTATCATAGCCTGGGCTCCTCCAGGGCAGGAGCTCTGGTTAGGATTTGGGGTGGGAAGCTGCTCATCACAGCTGAGCACAGGCCTCTAATTCCATTATCACTTGAAGAGCACCAGGTATAGGACAAGTGTTGTGGCTCAGTGGTAGAGTGCTTGCCTAGAAAGTGTGGGGCATTGGATTCAATTCCCCGCTACTACATAAAAGTAGATAAATAAAATTAAGATATTTTGTCCATCTAAAACTAAAAATTAAGAAAAAAAAAAGAGTATCAGGACCATAAGAAGCTCCAGACAATATTTTGGTTCCTTAGATATCCAATAATTTAAATAAGTTACTAAATTTGTGCCTGAGACTTTTGAAATTATAACTTTTATTTATTTATTTATTTTGTTCTGGGGATTAAAATCAGTGCCTCCCACTTGCTAGCCAAGCCCTCTATCACTAAGCTACATCCCAGTCCTTTTCATTTTGGAATTACAGGTGGGTACCACTACAATGCACAGAAATTTTATTCTTTTTTTAGAAAAAATAATCATAGTTGGACACAGTACCCTTATTTTATTTGTTTATTTGCATGTGGTGTTGAGGATCGCACCCAGCACCTCACACATACTAGGTGAGTACCCTACCACTGAGCCACATCCCCTGCCACAGAAATTGAATTCTTTATTGTCCCTCTGGTCAAATTATGTCTGGTGCTATTTCTTTATATCATTATTTGATCTCAGTTCAAAAAAAAAAAAAAAAAAGAAATTCAAGAAAATTTAAGTCCCTGTCAGAGAGGTAATTACATTTCCCCAGTGGCAATCAACATGGACTGAATATTATTTTATAGGCTACAAGATTTTTTAAAAATATTTTTTAGTATTGATGGACCTTTATTTTATTCATTGATTTATATGTGGTGCTGAGAATTGTACCCAGTGCCTCACACATATGAGGCAAGCACACTACCTCTGAGCCAAAACCCTAACCCCAGGCTTCAAGATTTTTTCCAAGGATGCATATGCATCTATGTGTCCATTTACAATGGATACAAATGAAGACTGCTCTGCTTCTGTTGGGGTATAAATGGCAGATAATTGTAGTTTATATTTCTACAGTGTTTTGTTATTTTAGAATGGCTTATAAAGTGCTTTGTATTTGATCATTCTATTAACTTGAGAGCAAGTAGAAATTCTCTTTTACTTTTTTTCTTTTCTTTTCTTTCTTTCTTCTTCTTCTTCTTCTTCTTTTTTTTTTTTTTTATAATGGGGATTAAACCCAGGGGCACTTAACCACAGAGCCACATCCCCATTCCCCCCATGCACTCCCCTCCCCGCCTTTTCAAATTTTTATTTTTTAGTTGTAGATGGACACAATATCTTTATTTATTTTTATGTGGTGCTGAGGATGAACCAAGTGCCTTGCATGTATGAGGCAAGCCCTCTACTCCTCTCTTGCTGAGCTGTAGCCCCAACCTGCCCAACCCTTTTTCATTTTTAAAGTTTGTGACAGTGTCTTGATAAGTTGCTCAGGTCCTGGCTAATTGCTGGGGGTGGTCTCAAATTTGTGATCCTCCTGTCTCAGCCCCCAAGTCATTGGGAATACAGGCTTGTGCCACTGGGCCTGGCAAGAGTAGGAATTATTAATAGAATGATTTTTGTAGCAAATTCATAAGAAGAGAAAGTAGGCGGGCCCAGCGGCACATGCCTGTAATTCCAGCAACTTGGGAAGCTGAGACAGGAGGACTACAAGATCAAGACCAGCCTCAGCAACTTAGCAAAGCCTTAAGCAATTTAATATTTCTGTCTCAGAATAAAAAATCAAAAAAGGCAGGGGATGTAGTTCAGTGGTAAAGACCCTGGGTGAAGTCCTCAGTACACAAACAAACAAACAAGAAAAAGATAAGGAATGAGCCCTAAGTTTCCTTACAGTTTTTTAAAAACGTTTTTAGTTGTAGATGGACACAATACCTTTAATTAATTAATTTATTTATTTATGTGGTGCTGAGGATTGAACCCAATCCTCACACTGAAGTGGCACCCCCTTTCTCCACAGAAAAGCCATGGCTGATTTTAAGACTGTCAGCAAAACAGTCTCTGTAAAAGAGTCCATGGTAGATAAACTTCCTATTTTCATGTCGCCCTGTTTACTTGGCCACTGGCTGAGAAGATACCAGCACTCCAGGTGCTGGACACCCCCTTACTAGTTTTTACAAACGTATCCAGTATAGTTCTTTGAAGAAATGTGCAAACAAGGCCTCTGGCCTTGAGCTGGGGCTTCACGGAGATGTCTTTATTTTTAAGATAAGTTACAAATGGGCTCCATGGTAACAGCTGGCAGGGGGAGGAAAGAAAGGGGAGAAGAAGCCCTCCCCTTCTCAGGTGTTGTCCTTGAAGGGTTAACTTGCTCAGAACAGTGAAAGAAAAGGCTGCTTTTATGTGAACTTCTGCAGACTGTGGACTTCAGAGCCCCTCCCCTTACATACTGGGTATAAAACTCTGAAACTACCTGAACTCGGGGTTAGGAGGATTAATTGAATACAGCAACGCTGTGCCCTCTGAACCTGGCTGCAGCCAAATAAAACTGTTTCCTGCTATCTTTGGTGCCTTGCCTCCTTTGTCCCTACTATATTATTGGCGACCCAGATGGGACAGAGGAGGTAGGGAAGGCTATTCTGCCTCTCTTGTCTCCCGGAGTCCAATTCCCTGGGGAGATGGGGAAACAGCTGTCCCCTTGGTGCACCCAGGCCACTCTTGGCCTGAAGGAGGATCCACTCACCCAGTGCCCTGGGGCCACCCCGGAGCACATCAGAACCCACAGGCAGCAGGAACCAGAATTAGGGTTTTGGAGCACCGCCCAGCTGAACAGGTAGGACCCAGGTCCATTTGGTTTTGCAGCCACCTGACTTCCCCTTAGAGGCCTAAGCGGGTGGAAGAGAGGTTTGATCACCCTCTGTTGGGTCCCGAGTACCCTAAAAGTGGTTGGAGCTGAAATGGACCTGGGTAGTCACCCAAGTAGTCTCTGTTCGGGGTCAGCGAACAGAGGGGAAACCAGGACTCCCTTTTTGTTTGGTTTGGAATTGTTGGAATTTGGGCAGTATAGAAATTCTGTCCTGGCCGTGTCTGTGGGAAAGTGTGGGAAAGTGTGTGAATGAGACAGACAAGGGAAGGGTTCCTACCCAACCCTAGGGCAGAAGGGAGTGCAGAGTCCTGATCCTTGGTTCCCTGGCACCTCATACAGTCAATGGTGGAATTTCACCAACCAACGTCTAGGTGAAAGTGGCAGGTCTGGAGTTGATACCGACCCGCAAGGCTAAGAGGGCCCTAAGTCCCCTCGAGGGGAGCTGCTGGAGATGGATGAAGGGAGTCTTGTCCTAAGTGTGTTTTTTCCTAAGTGTGGGTCATCGATGCAGTGTGGAACATGGGAGGCACTAAGGAAACCGAACCTTCTGAATTGTGTGTTAGGAACCTTTAGGAAGGTTTTCCTTGTAACTGTGGGGTGAAACTCACTCCACAAAGGTTGCATACTCTGTGAATTAGAGTGGCTCACCCAAGATGTGGGCTGGACACCAGAAGGATCTTTAGATGAGAGAGTCATTGCTGAGGTCCTTTTGATTGTTGTTGGAACCCTGAACCAATTCTCTTACATTGATTGCTGGCAAGAGATAGTATAGAAACAGTCCCCTTGGTTGAGAGCCTGTCTGGATGGACAGTCCAAGCTGATGTTAGCCAGGAGCATAGTGGTCTCTAAGACCCAGCGGAAAGCAGCTAAACAGAAAACCTGACTAGGAAAGTTAGGAAAGGAAACAGTTTTCCCTGTGAGCCAGAAGAAGACCCAAGACCTTATGTGCCAGTCTACCCAACTTTGCCAAGACCACTGGGACAACAGACTGTCCCCTAGTCCCCTTGTCCTCAGAGGCAACAAATGATGGTCCCCAATACTGGCTATTCCTTCCTCTGTGATGTCCTCAGAGCCAAAGGCTTCCTAGGTCCAAGATTAAGGTGGGAGATTTGTCCCAAGACTAGAGCCACAACTCAGAGATCTCTCCAGATGCCCCTGCAAGAGACTAAAGGACCTGCCTATATTGATCAGAGGGAAACACCTGAGGGAGACAAGGCAGTTTTGTGTGCCAGCCTTTCTCCACCATTGAGCTCATAAACTGGAAAAATCATACTTCCTCCTACAGGGAAAAACCCTGGGCCATGACTCATGTGATGCAGCCCATTATCCGGACCTAGGACAGCGCCCCTACAAAGAAGAAAGTCTAAGATAAAGAGATGTCAAGAAGCTCTCATAAAAGAATGGAAAAAAAAAAAAAAAAAAAAAAAACAACACACACACACTGTCTGTGTCCAAGAGTTAGAAGAAATCTGAGCCAGCCCTGAGCCCTAGCCTAAGCCTAGCACATATGCAAACAAACAGAGCTAAGCCTCCCTCTGTTCCAGCATCTCCCTCTTGCACCCTCATAGCCCTGAACATTTCTCTGGACCCCACATCTGCCTAAGGCCCCTCTGCCCTATGAAACTGGCAGTAATAATTAAAAGACATGTGCCCAACTGACTCAGAGCTAAATGTCCAGGCCACTACCACTGCCGCCCTCTCCCTGCCCTTAGGTTCCCCGGGGGAGGAGGGGCACATACAAGTGTAGCAGCCACAGTGCAGTTTTTCAGTGAAGAAATGCACAGGCGCAAGCAACAGGTGATCAATGCAGCCTTTGCGGGTCAGGCTCAGAGAGCCCTTTGCCAAACTTTACAATCCTAGAGAACTTTGCTGAGAAGTGTGCCAGTGAGCTGATTAAGGTGGCCACCACAGTTTTCATCAATCGAGATCCAGAGTCTCAAAGACAGGCAGACCAAAAAGATAGAAAGGAGGATGGATCTCCTTACAGCTGCCCTCACCACAAACCCAGAGGTCACTCAAAGGGGGGTTTCACTAGAACTAAGCCAATGGTCCAAATGTTTATAAGGAAGAAAAAAAGAAAGTGGGGCCAGACAAAAGGGGAAGGTTCCAATGGCCCCATCAGGCAAGCACCCACTGCCATGCTCAAATGCTAAGACTTGAACAGAGAGGGAGGGAACGTTTTGGCCCCAGCCCCTTCTTTCAGTTTCTTCCCACTTGCTCGGAAGTCTGTGATTGACGAATATGACAGGGGTCCCAGAGACACACACAACTGCATCTGATACACGAGCCCAGCACCTCAGGAGGGCTCAGCTGGTACAAGCCCCCCAAATGAACTAGGAATATGTTCATGTTAACAGCCAATAGTGGGACATAGGGTGCTCACTTCAAAAGGACATGCCATCCTGGCTCCAAGCCACACGCTGTGAGCCACCAGCAGGAAGGGCCACAGAGCCCCATGCACCCGCGCATACTGAGCAAGAACACAAGCGGGGCAGCTACTATGTACAATTAGAGCAGGCTCCCACCTGGCAGGAGGAGAAAGCCACGCAAAGAGCAACATCTAGGTGGGCACAATGTGGCTGCCACACTGGGACCTGCACGGGACCGCACTGCTGCCCTCCAACCTTGGCAGATGGCCCATGGCGAGATTTACATAGGTGCCTTTTACACAAATGATGTCCCAGGTCATTAGTCTCTGCTAAGATTTACATTAGATTTAAGAGTTGGAGAATCCCAACAGCCAAGATCTTGCACTGGGAGATAACAAAAAAAATTCCTGCATCTTAAAGCACCACAGGCTCTATGTAAGCCTCCCTTCCCCAAATGACAGTTTTTCCCAGGGGCTTGAGTACGCCATCATTGGGACAGCACTGTACTCTGACTTAAAAGCCCATATCTATCAAGAAAAAGGTCAAATACTTTGGTTACCATCTGACTCAGCAACAGAACAGAACAACCCTTGGGCCTGAAAAGAAACAGGAGATCTGCTCAATTCCAGTCCCTTCAACCTGCCATCAGACTAGAGAATTCTTGGGGGCTACTGGGTTCAGACATGTATGGATCCCCAACTTTCAGTTATGACAAAAATCCTCTATGAAGCCACAAATGGGGGGGGAAACGGGATCCTCTTATATGGGGGTCAACTAAGCAAAAGGCCTTTGATGACATTAAACAAGCACTCACCAGTGCACCTGGATTAGGGCTTCCTGACCTCCTCTTTCTGTATGTCCATGATCAGTCTGGAGTGGCTGTAGGAGTTTTGACTCAGATGCTGGGGACACGGCACAGTCCAGTGGCCTATTTGTCCAAACCACTGGACTCTGTAGCCTAAGGCTGGCCACCTTGTTTATGGGACCTTGTAGCCATAGCTCTTCTGGTGTTGGAAGCTGATAAACTGGCCATGGGACAAGAACTGGCTGTCAGAGTTCCTCATTCAATTTTGACATTGTTAAAATATAAAGGACACTATTGGTTGACTAATGAAAGAATGGTCAAATATCATGGCATGTTATGTGAAAACCCACGTATCCGCATTGAGGTCGTCAGAACTCTAAACCCAGCAACTTTGCTATCCATTGGACCTGGAAAATCTGATCACAAATGTGTTGAGGTCATGGATGAAGTGTTCTCCGCAGGCCAGACCTAACAGACCAGCCTCTCAAGGAGGCTGATGCAGAGTACTTCACAGATGGAAGCAGTTTTATAAAAGATGAGGTATGTTTGGCTGGATATGCAATGGTCACTCTGGACTCTACTGTCGAGTAAGAACGTCTGCCTCAGAGAACTACAGCACAAAAGTAAAACTTATTGCTTTTACTCGAGCCCCTCTGTTGTCAGCAGGAATCTGTGTGGATGTTTACATAGACTCAAAATATGTGTTCACTACCCTTCATGTTCATAGGGCCTTATATAGGCTAATTAACTCAGGAGAAAAAAAAAGGGTGGGCATAATGTATGGGCAAGAAATTCTTAAACTCTTGGATGCACTGTGGGCTCCCAGGAAGACTGTGATTTTTATATTGCCAAGGTCATCAAAAGGGAAACACTGTGGTTTCTCAGGGCAACCGGAGAGCTCACTTAGAAGCCAGGTTAGCTCTCTGCAAGAAACGGGAAGAAAATCCAGTCCCAGTTTTAAATGCTGCCCTTTTGCCTGGCTTACTAGCTAAATGAAAGGGAGCCAACATACTCCCAACATGAAAGTAAGTGATATAAGACTGAACAAGAAAATTTTCTCCCAGGTGGATAGTGGAGATTTTCTGATGGCCGGAGTAGCCATCCCAGAGATTCTACCCAGCCTTTATCAGACAGTTCCACA
Source organism: Callospermophilus lateralis (assembly GCF_048772815.1). Lineage (NCBI taxonomy): Eukaryota > Metazoa > Chordata > Mammalia > Rodentia > Sciuridae > Callospermophilus > Callospermophilus lateralis. Next base: position 21,647,591 of record NC_135310.1, on the reverse strand, counting down.
GGAAAATATGTTGGACACACAGCACTTGAGACAGTTCTGAGTCAACATTTCTATGTCCCCCAGCTCACAAGCAACACCTGATTGATCTGCAAACAATGTGAGGTTTCTGCTCACAACAATCCATGTCAGGGGCCAAAGCTCCCACCAGAAATCCAAACTATAGGAGGAGCACCTTTTGAAGACTTGGAAGTAAACTTCACTGAACTACCATGCTCCCTGGGCTATAAGTAACTTTTTTTTATGTGTTCATACTTTGACGGGTGGAGGCCTTTCCCACCCACACTGAAAAGGCTAAGGAAATACCAGGATGCTTCTCTGTGAAATTATTCCCAGATTTGGTGTCCCAGTAATTATTGGCTCAGACACTGGGCCAGCTTTGGGGCAGAGGTGATATGATTACTGACCAAGAGTGTAAACAGTATGACAGTTACATACTACCTATAGGCTGCAGAGTTCTGATAAAATTCAGGGGATGAACAGGACGTTAAGGCTCAATTGAGTAAGCTGTGTCAGGAGACTCAATTACATTGTGATGAATTTCTCCCTATTACACTGTTGAGCATTAGATCCACTCCCACTAGGTGGACTGGATTCTTTTCTTTTGAGATAATATATGGGAGTTCCCCCACTCTTATTAGGGGACTATAGAGAGACTTCACAGAGATAGGAAAAATAACCCTGAGATGACAGCTTCAGGCCTTAGGGAAAACTTTACAGGTTCTCAACCAATGGGTTAGAAAAAGATTGCCAGTAAGTTTGATCCAGGTGCACACTCCTTCAAGCCTGGAGATTGAGTCTGGTCAAAGAATGAAATATTCAATCCCTAAACTTCTTTGGAAGGGCCCTTTCATTGTTTTTTTTATCCACCCCAACTGCAGTGAAGTTTGCAGAGATAGGTCCCTGGATTCACTACACCAGACTCACGCCTGCAGCTGAGGACTGGGAGTGCTCTCCAGATGCTGTTACGCCCTTGAAGCTGACCATCCTGAAGAAAAAGGAGCACCAGAGAATCTTGAGGATCAGAAGGACAAAAGCCCTGCTCCAGTCACTCTGGAAGCTGACTTGTCTATGTAAGGCCGAAGCTTGAGGAGACTACAGCCCTGTTTCAGCCACACAGGAGGGACTGGCTGATCAATGCACAGTAAAAGATAAACTTCCCACCAGGACTAATGAACTCTTTCAACCCCTAAGATAGTTCATATACTGTAATGCATTGCCACTCCTTGCTTCTAGATATATACATAGTTCTCTGTTTGGTTTTGCTACTGGTTTGATAACAGTAACTCCTACTGACTGGAATCTGTGTAACAAAATTTCACTTATTCTTTTTAACTTGCTTATATAAATTTTCTAGGATTTGTTTGGTGTTATTAGTTTGGCTTTGTTAATTTATGCTGCTTAACTTATGCTAACCAAAATGTTAATCTATTATTTGGTTTGGTTTCCTTGATAACCTTAAGGGATTCTGCCCTACTCCTATTCCAACCATGGAGATCATGTAAACCATGTGTCAAGACAATCCACTATAACTAAGAGGTGGTAAAACAAATATTTAAGACCTGTCCTACCAGAGGAATGCAGTGATTGGGTGACTGTTTAGAAAGGAAAAAAGGTCCATTGGAAAGAAACATGATTTAGGAGGTCACCAATCTTGGGATGAAGGTAACTGGCCACCCCAGAGGATTATTGCCACTTTTCCTCCAGCTATGTGAACACAAAATGGCAGTTGGAGATAGAACACTCCTATTTACAAATTAAACAGAATTATTCACTTAGAAGCTGTACTAGAAATTATTATTAATCAGACTGCCACAGCCTCTGACCTCCTAGCCATACAACAGACCAGATGCAAGTGGCTAATTATCAAAACCACTTGGCATTCGATTACCTACTGGTTGAGGAAAAAGAAATATGTGGAGGGTTCAACAGCTCAGATTGTTACATCCAAATGGATGACATTAGACAAACAGTTAAGAACATAGCCAACAACACAAGAGAACTAGCACATGTGCTCATTCATACCTAGAAGGGCATTAAAGTTTGGGTACCAAACATGCTTTTAGAAGATGGTTTTCAACTCTTGGTAGATTTTAAAGCTAAACTGGTGTTAATGGGTATTCTGCTGTTAACCTGTTTATTGCTCCCATGTTTAGCTCCACTGTGCATTAAAACTATTGGGTCCACTGTAGAAGCTGCTGTTGAAAAGATGACAATAACTAAGGTTTGGACATTGTATAAGGCTTTAAGCCAAGATAATGGTAATGATGTTTTAAATTTAAAGGATGAGATTATGGCGAGCATCATTAAAGGGAGGAATTGAAGTGAGTACCCCCTCTCTCCACAGGAAGCCCTCTTCACCATGGCTGATTTTGGGACTGTCAGCAAAAGAGTCTCTGCAAAAGAGCCCAATGTAGATAAACTTCCTATTTTCATGTTTACTTGGCCACTGGCCGAGAAGATACCAGCACTCCAGGTGCTGGACACCCCCTTACTAGTTTTCACAAACGTATCCAGTATAATACTTTGAAGAAATGTGCAAACAAGGCCTCTGGCCTTGAGCTGGGGCTTCACAGAGATGTCTATATTTTTAAGATAAGGTACAAATGGGCTCCATGGTAACAGCTGGCAGGGGGAGGAAAGAAAGGGGAGAAGAAGCTCTCCCCTTCTCAGATGTTGTCCTTGAAGGGTTAACTTGCTCAGAACAGTGAAAGAAAAGGCTGCTTTTATGTGAACTTCTGCAGACTGTGGACTTCAGAGCCCCTCCCCTTACATGCTGGGTATAAAACTCTGAAGCTACCTGAACTCGGGGTTAGGAGGATTAATTGAATACAGCAAAGATGTGCCCTCTGAACCTGGCTGCAGCCAAATAAAACTGTTTCCTGCTATCTTTGGTGCCTTGCCTCGTTTGTCCCTACAACACAACTACAACTAAAAAAAAAAAGAAAAAGAAGACCTAAACTAATGGGAAAAATTAATTCAAGTGTAAGTTGGAAGCATTCCATAAAAAATAGGGGTTGAGAAACATTCAAAGTAAAGAACTTAACATTTCAAATAGGGAATATGAAATGCATTCACTATAGAAAATAAAACACCACGATTATATTTCTCTTCCATATTATGTGCAGTTAAAAGAAAGGTGCAGAAAGTCCAAGGGGAAAATAAAACAGGAAAAGAGAAAAAAAACTGAGAAAAGAGGGAGAAATAAAAGAGAAAAAGCCAATAGATTCCCACTCTTGTATGAAGTTGACAGCTATTGTCACTAGGGAGGTTAGGGTCACATGCCAGATGGTATTGGAGGATCAAAAGGAAGTTTGCCTGGTTAACAAGTGGAGCCTTGGAAGATATTTTCACATCTTGCCCCTTCTGACCCAATATTTGTCCATTTGTACCCACTTTTATCTTAAATATAAGCAACCCTAAATTTCCACTATAGCCTATAAAATTGCAATGGATTTAAGTGAGGATCTCACAGGGACCCCAAGTGATACCAGTGTCTATACCACCTGGATGGCCCTCATTCAGAGCAGAGAGGGACTCATGTATAATTTCCAGGAATTTCAAGGGCTCCTTGAAATTGCATGCAACTTAAAAAAAATTGATTGTATCCTTTATTTGATATAATCTTTATAATTACCAATGTAAGTTGATCATAATGAAAAGCTCATTCATTTTTTAAAATTTAACCTGTGCCTATTATGTGCAAAACACTCTGTTGAACACTGAAATTGTTTTGCATTGTTCATTAGCATGTTTCTGGAAGGAGCAAATATACTAATGTTGAGTTTTCAAAAAGGTTTGGTCAAAACAAAAAATGTTAAGAATCATCACTTGAGAGTGATGCTGGAGGCATCACAATACCTGATATTGAATTATACTATAGAGCTATAGTAACAAAAACAGCTTAATATTGGCATAAAAATAGACATGAATACCAATGCAATAGAATAGAAGATTCATGGATATAATCCACGTAGATAACAGTTTAGATAACCTTGACAAAGGTGCCAAAAATATACATTAGAGAAAAAAAATCCTCTTTAAAAGAGGTGCTGTGGAGACTGGATAGCCATGTGTAGAAGAATGAAACTAGATTCCTATCTCTCATCCCACATAAAGATCAATTCAAAGTTGATCAAAGACTAGAATTAGACCAGAAACACTGCAACTGCTAGAAGAAGACCCAGGGTCAATATTCTAACACATTGGCACAGACACCAACATCCTTAGACTCGGAAATAAAAGCAAGAATTAATAAGCGGGATAACTCAAACTTAAAACCTTATGCACAACAAATGAAACAAGAACATGAAGACAGAACTTGAAGGGAGAAAATTTTTGCCAGGCAATCTTCAAACAAGTGTAAAGAACTCAAAAAATTTCACACCTAAAAAAATAAACCAATCAAAAATGGGCAAGTGAAATAAAGAGACAATTCTCATTATAAAAATACAATGGCCAATAAACATAAGAATACATTTTCAACATCCTTAGCAGTAAGGGAAATGACAAATCAAAACTACACTGAGATTTCTTCTCACTCCAGTTAGAATGGTAGTCATCATGAACGCAGGTAACAATAAATGGTGCCAAGGATGGGGGAAAAAGGTATACCCACACATTTTTTGTGGGATTGCAAATTAGTACAACCACTTTGGAAAACAGTATGGAGCTTCCTCAAAAGATTAGACATAGGGGCTGGGGTTGTGGCTTTGCGGTAGAGTGCTAGCCTAGCACATGGGAGGCCCTGGGTTCGATTTGTGTACACTGTGTCAAAATGCATTCTACTGTTATGTATAATTAGAACAAGTTAAAAAATGAAAAGAAAAAAGAAACCCTATCGAAAACTCTAGAAAATGTAAAATAAATAATTAACTTGATGGCAAGGATTTTCTCACATAAAAATAATACAAGACTAAATTGTAAAATAATCATAGGCTGCATGAATATATAAAAACTCTGGTGCTTATAATACAAATAGATTGCTTTAGAAATAAATATTGTTGGAAAGGAGCATTATGTGTGATTTCCCCCATAGTTCTGTTTACTGTGGGGCCTGTGAGCCCTGGTATCACAAAAGCAATGAGGGCAACCAGCACCCACATCTGCTTCCTAAATATTGGTCTCCACCAGAAGAGACCAGGACTCTGGAGTAATGATTGACTCTAGGGTTGGGATGAGAAAGTACCAGAAGGACCTAGATCATCTTTTTTTTTTTTTTTTTTTTTTTGAAGTAGTCACAAGCTTTATTTAAGAAGCGAAAAGCCTGTAACAAGCTAAAAGGCCCCAATATGAGATAAAATTGTAACACATCCACACACACAGAATAGATGAATTTATAATGACCAGAAATACAAAACTCTGGGTAAAAAGAAAAACAGTAAAGTTGTAAAACATTACGTACAGAAAGGGTAACTTTAAGAAAAATGGTATCTATGCATAGGAAAAAAGCCACTGTTCTGAAAGGGGTATAGGAGAGTCTTGTATTTTCTTTTTCTAATTCCTATCTTTCCACAAGTCACCAAAGGAAGCTGAAATGCTCTTAGAAAACACAGGAATAAAGCAAGGTAAGAACATTCCCCAAGAGGTTGACATTGTAAATAAAAGCTTTATTTTAAATTTAAGGAAATATTTAAAACAAGCAATATTTTTACAAATTATCATCAAGGACTTAAGACATAATTTAGGAATGAATTCTTAATTAGAAATGATGATATCCGTAGAATACTCTGGTGTTGGCCAATATGAAGTTTACTTCAAACTAGTTTTTTACATTTGTTTAACATTAATCATCCTAATGTTCAGTGATTACAATGATTCAATGTTATAAAGTCAAGCAAGTCTTTTGTGTAATATCTCAGATAACTTTTTTCAAATCCAAAACGTTTATGCCAGGCAAGGAAATTATAAAACATATATAAATTATACTGAAGGACTTGATTTGAAGGCTGTCTCTATGCAGATAGATGCAACTCACCTTAGAAAGCACATATGCCTCAGAACACTAAACCACATGCAGATGCCATTCATTCTCTTAGTTGTGCCACAGAGCCACCTGCAGGTTCATAAATGTCACTCTACTAAGTATCAACTGAAAAAAATATATGTCCCTAAACAGTCTCTGAAGGCAGTGGGAGTGGAATGTGCTGGCATTCAGAGCCGGGCTGCCTCAGGACCCCCATCTCCAGCCAGCCCCCAGGAGCCACTAAACAGGTCCCACCCTCAGAAAGACAGGATGGTCTTGTTAATGATCTCCACCGCCTCCTGGATCTCGTCCTCCTTGATCACCAGCGGAGGAACAGGCCTGATGATGTCGCCATGGGTGGGCTTAGCCAGAAGCCCATTATCTCCAAGCCGCAGACACACCTTCCAAGCATCATAATCTTTGGTTTCTCTAATAACGATTGCATTTAACAGCCCTTTCCCTCTCACAGCAGTCACAATATCAGAGGGCAGCTTCATGAGTTCATTTCTCAAGACAATACCCATCTTCTCCGCATTTGCAGCAAGGTTTTCTTCTTCCAAAACCTTAAGGGCTGCAATGGCCATGCGGCAGCCCAGTGGATTGCCACCGTATGTAGAGCCATGCTCCCCTGGTTTAATGGTCAGCATGATTTCATCGTCACACAACACCGCGGACACAGGGTATAAGCCTCCAGAAAGGGCCTTTCCAAGAAGAACCAGGTCAGGCCTGACATTTTCATGATCGACAGCCAGCCATCTGCCAGTCCTGGCCAACCCTGTCTGAATCTCATCAGCAATAAACAGGACCTGGTGCCTGGTGCAGAGTTCTCTCACTCCCACTAGGTAGCCTGGACCAGAACAACAACGCCGGCTTCACCCTGAATTGGTGCTACCATGAAGGCGGCAACATCGGGATCCTGAAGAGCAGGCTCAAGTGCAGGAAGACCATTATATGGGATAATTTCAAAACCCGGCATAAAGGGTCCAAAGCCATCATAACTGGTTGGGTCTGTGGAATGGAGATAGCAGTAATGTTCTACCCCAAAAGTTTCCAGCTGCGAACACAATCTTGGCCTTGTATTTCTGAAAGCCCTTCACAGAGTGGCCCCACCGGTGTGCGAGTTTGCAGGCAGTCTCCCCGGCCTCCACTCCTGTATTCATGGGAAGAACTTTGTGGTAATTGACCAGTTTGGTAACATACTCCTCATATTCACCAAGTACGTTATTGTAGAAAGCCCGCGATGTTAAGGTCAGCTTGTCCGCCTGACTCTTCAGAGCATTCATGATCTTGGGTGACAGTGCCCTTGGTTGACAGCGCTGTAAGCACTCAGGAAGTCAAAATATTTTTTTCCTTCTACATCCCACACATAAATACCTCTCCCTTTCTCCAGGGTGACAGGTAAAAGGTGGTAATTGTGTGCACCATATTTAGATTCCCGTTCAAAAATATAATCCGAGGATGGAGCTCCTTGGACTGTCTTTTTAGTTGCAACAGATGTGGCAGAAGCCACTGAAGAATGAACTCCAAGGCGAAGCACGGGAACCCAAGGCAACAGCCTACAGATGCGCTACCTTGGAAAACATTATGTCCTCCAAGTAGGAAAACCACAGACCAACGATTCTTATTTCTCACGGTTCAGACTAGAATACAGATTTTCCACCTGAGATCCAAGGATGGCTTTCAGAAGGTCCAATAATTCCTGACGGTGCCTGGGAGGCCAGAGCCAGACACGCGGCAGCCGAGCAGGTCTAGCACAGGGCCTAGAACATCTTTTGGGGCCAGATAGTGAAAAAATACTTAAAGAATTTTGGGGATAAGTCAAAAATCACAGAAACTCCCATAGTCAAATTCAGCATTATTTGAACACCAAAATAAGTGATAACTTATTAATAGATTGAAACCCATTAAATAAAATGGAAATTTGAACCTTTGTGATATAAATCAATAATAAGTACTTTGAAATTTTGAAGGAATGTAGGATGACAACAGCTTCTAATTCCTTCCTCTCAAAATATTATACTCATTAACAGGAAAGGAAAAACAAGTAAGTTTTGCAGTTTTTACTAACTCCATTATCTTTAACTCTGCCTCCACCATACCCCTATCCTGGGGAATCACAGCCAAATTTAGTGTTTAAAGTGAATGTCACTAGAAATGGGACAATCTAAAGAGTTATCTACCTGATACAAGGTAACATAAAGAAGAAAGTATCAGTTTTGCTCTTCCTAGCAAAGAACCTGTAACCTGAGTTTAATCATTGTGCAACATCAAGCACATTTATAAAGAATGTTCTACAAAATAACTGATCTGTAATCTTGAAAAGTGGCAAGATTGCAAAATCAAGGAAATACTATGGAACTGTTCTAGATATAAGGATGCTAAAATGTCATGTCAACCATATGCAATGTGATTCTGGATTAGATTCATTAATATAAAGGTCATTGTTGGGACAACTGGAGAAACTAGACTGGAGTATGAAAATTAGATGGCAATAAAATACCAATATTAATGTCCCCCCCCCAAAAAAAAAAGTCATACCCTATGTACTCTGGTATCTCCAGGATCTATGGCAGTTATTGGCATAGGGAAAATTTTGATGACGTAAAAGAAACACTATTACCTCCAAAGCTGCACCATGTAAAGTAATCACTTTTCCTTAGTTTTTCAACATTACCGAGAACTGCATCGAAGTGATCTTTTATAGGCTAGGCATTTCCAGTCCTCAAATCCTTTTTTATTTGAGGAGCAAGGTAGTTGGCACAGAAGACGCACTGGATAAATGTTTGTCTATAAGAATTTACCCAAACTCAATTAAAAATAGGAAATATTGTTTTGCAAGATACATTAAGCATAACTTTAAAACAGTTAGAAATCATTAGTGGATATAAGTAAAAATAAAATTAATAGTTAAAGTGGCAATTGGATTTCATAAAAATGTACAACATCTTCTCATTGAAAAGGACATTCACCATAGAGACTGCCTAGATATTTTAAAATGCATCTGTGTGCACACATGCCTAAACTTGCCCGTAACTTGGGTTGTTTCAATTTTAAAATGTAATACTCTAATCTGTGTTACATTTTGAGATAAACCTTCAACTTTTCCACTATCTTATTACTTGCCAATTCCTATGGGCCCACAGTGAATTGTCTAGATGCTTTTAATCTCCACGTTTGACATGTTACCAGAAAAAGTTAATCAATTTCACTTTTAATGAATCACATCTTTCCACTTTTTACTGAAATAATTAGTAAGAAGGATGATACTATCATTCCTTTGTCTCTATGCAAAAAAGATCTATAAAGAAAGAAAAGCAGAGGAAAAACTGATGATTCAACCTGTGAATTAGAGGAAATGTTAGGCTAAAAATGGTGAGGGACACATCCAGATGCTAGTTACACCTTAACTAGGTTATCAAAAAGTGGGATAATTGTCAGCATGTCTTCAAAAATGCATTGCATATGGGATATATACAGTATACAGCTACCTCCTCTCATTTAGCTCAGAACTGTTATATTTCAACATTTATAACAATTGGGAGAAAAACAGATTTTTATTAAATTAAGTTTTATAACTTGAACATTTGTTGCAAAGTGAGCGACCCAATCATTTACCATGTCCTACTTATAACCTTCATGAGGCTCTATGACAGTGTACTGACTCTTCCATTTACATTCAAGTCAAACATGGTGTTGGATAATAATTTTGTCATTTTTGTGATCCAAACAATATAAATAGGATGGAAGAAGCATGAGTTTAATTCTATGTCAAAATTTGCTTGAGGTCACAGTACAAAACCATAATATTAACTGATGCAGAAATATCAGGCAGGCCTAATTAAGTGGTGGAAAATGAAAGGCCTTTTCACAAGTCCCCTGTAGGCGGTGTGAGGTGTATCTTCAACATGTAAGCAGGGAGAAGTGTTCAAGAAAGAGGGCTGCATTTTGCCCTTAATCAAGATGTTTATCATTAAAGGTAAAGCTCTCTGAATAGAAATTTCTGGTTTAGAGAGTACCAGTACACAAGTGCAAGCATACAGAGAGAGAGAGAGAGAGAGAGAGAGAGAGAGAGAGAGAGAGATTGCATACACGGCCAGGCTGGTATCCAGCCATGTAATAGCTCTAGGAGTACTATTGAGGTGCCACAGTACATGAAATTCTCTTTTGTCAATAAACACCACAAGAGTCACCAGAGAGTTCTATGTCCCTGTGTTCTAGCTGCAAACCAGTTGTATGTTTGTCTTTTCCAGAGAAGTAAATGGAAGACTCCTTGCCCAGCCCCCTCCATCCCTCACAGTGCCTCTTTTCCAAAACAGAATATTCCAGGGGAATCCCTGGAGTAGATTATAATCGGTTACCAGAGGTAGTGCTTCTATTTTTAAAGCAAAAGCAGTAAGAAGGAGAAGATCCCACTGGCTCTGATACTCCCCTGACAAGCTGCTGTTTGGAAAGCAAATCTACTGCTCCTGCCACCTCCCCATTATCTGGGAGCTGTGCAAGAAAACTTTCCGTTTCAGAGACTATTCTATTCTGGGTGAACATCTCGTGAGTTGGGGTCCATCTCCAGAGGAGAAAAAGAGACACATCCTATGCAGAACACTCTTATGAAGAGAGACCTTCGAGATGCAGTGAAACAGATTTACAGAAGCCTTTCTGGGTCACCTGTCATAGGTGGTGCTAAGATTTCAATTGTCTGCATTCTCACTTGCCTCTCTGGGATGCAGTGTCAGAAGCCAGGTAGCCTAAGAGGTCAGGGTTTTCTTAATTGGAATTATAGCATATGTTCAAACTGTCTCCCTAAACTCCTAACTAAGCTCCTAAAAATAATGATTCCTGAGACAATAATGAGTAATACTCTGCACATTGCTTTGGAGAGGAAGGAGAATGTTTCAGCTGAGTTTAAAAGAAGAGAATCAGTGAGGAAAAGAAGAGAGCAAAAGGAAGAAATGATCTCTCCCTGGCTAATTATCTCCCATGTTGTGTGTCAATATAAACCACTGTCAGAAACAAAGATATAGAATAAATTCTCATTGAGTGGTCCTGGAAAATAAATAATGGGAAATTATTCTTAAAATTAGAATATAGCATCCTGAAGGGTTGCATGAGATTCATCATTGATTAGACCATGATTTGTTCTTATCAATAGGAAAAACAGATTAATCAAGAAAAGTGTCATTCTGGTTTGAATAGTTTGATGAAGTTAGTGCCTTAAGAAACAAAAACTTTGCCTTGGGAATTAGCTTCACACCTTCTGAGAAAAAGGAGCAGACTCAGATCTTCTTAGTACAAACCATGAAACATAGCCCACAGCTTTTCATCACATTGATGAAAATTTGCGAAATTTCTCATGTGAGTAATTCATTTGTAAATTTTAACTTAATTTATTTTTTTAATGGTGCTGGGGATTAAACCCATGCCTTTGTGTGTGCTAGGAAAATGCTCTAGAATTGAGCTACACTCGCTATGGCTAATTCTAAATTAAGTTGTAACTAAGGAAGCCAGCTGTCATTAACAAAGCAACCCAAATCAATAAAATAGCTGAGAATATTTGGCAACTGCCATGAGATGTTAGAATCCCAAGCCGGATAGATAGTGTCTGGGTGTCAATTCCTGAACTATTTCAAGGGAACCCATTCAAATGATATTTATTCAGATAATTTTTAAAGTTAATATAACTCAGATGATTTTTCCAAGTTAAAAACATCTCATAATGTTAACTCAATTTTTCATAGTTCAGAAAAGTGCATCAAAGAGCAACCTGTCTGTTCCCAGTAATGTTTGACTTTGAGGGCAGTTGACTTAGATTTGGGAGGGTATTTATTTTTCTTATTTTCAAAATTCTATCAATCAATTTTGATCTGTGCTTTGAAACTTTCTAACCAAAATTATACTGTGATTATTGTGATAGTCATCCCAGAAAATCCTTCAAGGGTTTATTATTCATTTTTCTATTGTATTATGATCTAACTTTGATATAAATATAGGAACTCTCTTCTGTCTTCCACTTCAAATGACACTCCATGAATCACCTGTCCAATATTCATTATTATAATTTTGTATAGGAAGTTGGAGTCCCATATGTCCCCAAACATTGAAGATTATTTTTAAATCAATGATCTGCCAGCAGGGATGGGTGGGATGTTCTTATTGCAAACTTTTTTTTTTTTAAAGAGAGAATGAGAGAGGGAGAGAGAGAATTTTTTAATATTTATTTTTTAGTATTCGGCGGACACAACATCTCTGTTTGTACGTGGTGCTGAGGATCGAACCCGGGCCGCACACATGGCAGGCGAGCGCGCTACCGCTTGAGCCACATCCCCACCCTTATTGCAAACTTTTAAGTCAGAGTTTCAAAGATGATGAGAGAACGATAAATTATCAACAGGATTTAAAGCCTCCTCCAAAAGGAATCCTCTCCACAGCCCAATTTCAGCAGCAGTATAACTGTAGGTACAAACAGGTTCAGGAAATGCTGTATTAGGAGTTAAGTTGGGGAAATGACTGTTTTCTACATAGCACAGGATGATCTCCACATGGATTCTGATAAGTAGAAGGAGAGTGACTCTTGTGTGATCTAAACACTTATCCCAATCAGTGACATTAAATTCTGCTTCATTTAAGTATTTGAAATACCCTCCTTCTCCCTAGAAGTATGGCCCAGGAGATCAGGAGATGAGAATTGCTTTATTTTACCCAATCTCCCACCCACACTAAGGCTTGGATTCTAGCTCCAAACATAAGTTATATCTGCTATGGGAGACAAGGACAAAATTAAAGGATCAAAATTGTATTACAAAGTTTCCAGATGTTCTGGCAAGAGAAAGTGAGTCTCCAGGAGGGACTGAAGCCCGAGACATACCATTGGCTTCTTGGGGAACTGAATCTGCAGAGAAAAGAATGTGTTATATTTTTGCCTCACAATGAAGTCAGAAGGGTAAAATTTTGATTCTAATCATTAATTTCAGTAGTTCTTTAGATAATAACTCAATCTTATTTAGCAAATACTTTAATAACCTGCATGTTGTAATGAGTTGAAAAACAGAGGAAATAAGGTCCTGTGAAAATTAGCAATTCAATTCAATCAGTACTGATCAAATGCCATGTTAAAAAGCTGTGATATCTAAGACCCCTGATGGCCCATGTAATGATTTTTCTTCTCAAGGGAAGAGGAAGGTAATGGATCCTGTCCAGATGCCACTTCCCAGAGCTGAGCGGCCACCTGCAGTGAGGGAAGAAAAGGGAATGTCAGAGAAGCTGCTTAAAGACCTTTTGTAGAGAAATCGTGCTTGCTGGCATTTCATATTTCTATAAATATTAGGGAGACGCTACTCCCTTTTCTTCCCAAATAAGGCAACAGGAAATTATAATTGGATGCTACCATGGACACCCAGATTCTACCCAGGGAATGTAAACAGAAGTGATGAGAACACCCACTCCCCACTGGAGCTACATGTGGGGTGACTGTACACCCCAAGGAAACAGCTCTGCTTTTCCAAGGGAGCTCTGCCACCCCTGAGGAGCAGAAGCACATGGGCACTGAAGACTCACTTGGAGCACAAGGTTGGACATCCTCCAAGGGCTGGCTGTGGAGTACTTAGTATTGTAGTTCTGGGAGTAAAGGGACAGGATTAAGCCTGTGGATTATCTTTTAACATTCTGCAATTTCTATTCCATTAAGATCCAAAAGAATCTAAAGAAAGTCTTTCCCAAAGTAGCAGTTACAAGGCTGAGATCTCCTGAGATCAGGGCTTTGCCAACATGAATGACAATCCTCTTCCCAGGCAGATTCAATAAACACCCACCTAACTGAAAGGCCAGGCAGATATGTGAGATTTGTAAATCTAAAAATAGTAATACAAGGCAGAATTTGGTCATTATTTTAAAAAGAAAAAAAAACACTGTGCTATTAGAAAAAAAAGAAGGGCAACATCTTCTAAGACATTTGAGTAACAACTAATCACTTATAACTGTATTTTGGAATTCATATTTGTTCAAGACCTAAATATTATCCAGAAAGGTACCAAAATTAGAAAGGTAGTCTGTGTATTAAAGACATTCTCATGTATCCTGTTTTACATGAACAAGTTAATTGACTTTCTAGGATCTTTTGAAGTTTAAAATTAACACAATTATTTTCTTCATTTAAACAGATAATGCATTTTCTATAGAAATAAAATTATGAGGGGACACTTGACTATTAGACGACAGCAGGTTTGGTCTTGGAGGTACAAAAACAATTAACACATCTCTTACCCTCAAAGAATCAACAGAGATGAAGCACAAAGTCACAAATTAATCAGTGAGATTCTGTAGTAGACATCCACACAAAGAGATAAGGCAAGTAGGAGAAACTGCAAATAAATTCATCAAGGGATTTAGGAAAGAGGTGATTGGGAAGGGGATGTTGGAACTGGATCTTATAGACAGAATTTACTGTGTATGAGTTATGGCATACAGACTGACCAAGCAGATGTAACATTTCAAGCACATGAAACATTTCAGAGATCTCAAGGAAGTCACAAAAAGAATGGCAAAATATTGGTCATGGCTGGTGCTTGGGGCAAGGTGGAAAAGGCAGGTAATAATAGTTAAATAAGAGACTGGTATCCTCAGTGAATGGACATTCTGTGTTTCATCAAAGTTTTTACTTTAATGACTCCCAAGTTATATTTTTATTCTAGAATATTTGCACATGGATTCTTTTTAGCCATGATTTTACAACTGCTCTTTTTCTATATGATAGTTTGGAACAGTCCTACATACATACGTACATATCTATCTAGGGATCAAAGTGCACATATTTATTTCCCTTTACATAGTTTACCAAATTTCATAGTTTGTCCACATGATTGATTGTGAGGTGATTAATTTGACATAGTCATAAGCTACTGAATGTTAATTAATTATACCACCTCCAAGGGCTTTATGACTTCATATTTACAGCAGGTTCTCTGTTGAATAGGTAAGCAGATATTACAAACTAGTCACAACAAAGAGGTAGTATACTTATTTTTTCTTACTTGAAACTTCACACCTAGTTTGGATAGAACAGAATGTTAATGAGGCCACAGGGAAGTGCAGTTTCCTTGCTTCTGAGCTATAAACAACAGAGTTATCTAGAGTTGTCTTGCTCATAAACGGAGGCCTTTCATCAGAAGGGATGCATGGCCACACACTTGTAAATTAGCAAATCACAGAATTCCAGAATTGAAGATAACTCCATACATATTAATGAGTGTGCAGTTTTTGTCAGGCAGTGCACGAAGAGAAGGGGACATAGCAGTGAGGAAAATAAAGTCCTAGCTCTCAACAATGTAGCTTTACTTTGGGGAGACTGCACAACACGCATAGGTGTATAATGCGTAAAATGAGGTAAGAAGAATGGGGGGTGAGGAAGATGCTGTCTTCTGTTCAAGATCTGGGAGGGCCTCCTCAGTGGCGTGATCTTATAGGGAGGACATGAAGTATGGAAATGCACCAAACAGCAAGAGCTAGGTTGTGTTCTGTGAACTGTTTAGAGTGTTGGGGAAGAGCCAGGAGGCTGGCGTGATGGGAACAGGTTCAGAAAGGGCTAAGGGCAGGAGGGGAAACAGAACTCACAGCATCACCCAGGTCACACACAGCCTTGTGGGCCTTGATGTGTATTTTGGTTTTGCTCCAAGTGAGTTGAAAAGATTTGGGACGGTTATAAGAAAGGAAAGGCATGATCTGATTGGTGATTTAAGATGATCACTCTGGATAATATGAAAAGAGAGACAACAGGTGATTAGGGTAGAAGCAAGAAGCTATTGCAATAGTTCAGGGAAATTAATGTGTTTCTGTCCAGGGTGGAACAGCAGTGATGTAAAGGAGAGGAATGATGGCTTGGCTATGGACCTATCAAGCCCACTGTTGCCAGGACTTGAGAGAGGTCTTTGTTCTGCTTGATTCTTTTGTGTACCTTCCAGAATGTAACTTCCAGAATACAGTAAACACATAGTATTTTTTTTCATTTCAGTGAAATGAACAGCTTGCGGATCAGGTGTTGGGAGGGACAGAAAGAATAGAGTCATGGGTGGCTCCAAGATTCAGCTTTTCATCACTGTGACAAAATATCTGAGAAAAACAACTTAAAAGAGGGATAATTTGTTTTAGCTCACACTTTTAGAGGTTTTAGCCCATCATTCCTTGGCCCGATCCCTATGTGCCTGTGATAGAACAGAACATGCTAATGAAGATGGTATGGCAGAGCAAAGCTGCTCACGTTGTAGTGTCCAGGAAACAGAGAAGGAGAGGAAGGGACCAAGGACAAGAAATGCCCTTTCAGGATGCACCCCAGTGACCTAATCCACCCAACTAACCTACACCTTCTACAGTTTCTCCCATCTTCCAGGAATCCTTTCAAATTATGAATCCATCAACAGATCAATCCAGTGATGAGGAGAGACCCCTCATCATCCAGTCATTTCCCAAAGTCACACCTCTGAACATTTGCTGCACTGGGGACCATGCATGAGCTTTTGAGGGAACATTCCAGATCCAAACCATAAGAGGTAGATATAAAAGTCTGGAGTTCAGGATTAGAGGTGAACATTTGGAAGTCTACAAAACACAGACTATGCCTAAGAGTGCAAAACTGGATGATTTCACCTAGGAAGTACTGTAGACAAAGAAGAGAATGAGTGTCCCCATAAAACGCCAAACTACGGTAATGAGGATGATGGAGAATCATAAAAGAAGGCTGAAAGAGCAACTGAGTAGGGAAAAAGAGAACCAGAGAATAATAGTTCAATAGAAAGGGAAGAGGGTTCCCAAATCAGGAGGGCTTCCTGGCTGTGGATGTGGAGATACGTCTGGTGGTAGGAACTC
Organism: Callospermophilus lateralis; assembly: GCF_048772815.1. Lineage (NCBI taxonomy): Eukaryota > Metazoa > Chordata > Mammalia > Rodentia > Sciuridae > Callospermophilus > Callospermophilus lateralis. Next base: position 21,630,781 of record NC_135310.1, on the reverse strand, counting down.
AGAGCCTAATGTGGAAGGATTCCTACAATCTTATAGCAAAGGATGGGAGACAAGCAAGTGGGAGAACGGTGTGCAGATAATTTAAATTTTTTTCTTTATGTCAGTAAAAAAGGGAAAGAAAGAAAGAACCAAGGAGGTAACTGGGTGGGAGTGTGGGTCAGGGGAATAGTCCAGTAGCGAGGAGAAACCTGATGGCCTGAGAGAGCTAGGTAAAACTATTGTATTTTCAGCGTCAACTGACAATGTAATGTTCATGAACACACAGTAGACATTGAAAGGACAATCCTTTGGATCTTATGATTCTGTTTGACTTACTTGTCTTATTGCTGAAATGAAACTGACTCCAGATATATTTGAGGGTCAGTTCCCTTCAGCAACCCCCCTCACTTTCAAGTGCGTTTGTGCCTGTGACACTTTCACAATGTCATCTTGCCTCCCTCCTCCTCCTCCTTCATCCTGTCTTATTTTCCTCCTCCACTTCCCCAGTCACCTCCTGCTTCTCCTCATTCTTGTTCTCCTCCTTTATTAATACATAGGTCATGAATGAATAATCCACATGAATTAATTTGGTGAGGACACTGGTCTCCAGTCTTTCCCTCACCCCTACTTTGGCATTGACATACTTCTGTACCCGCTGCCCTGTTGGCTGGGCAATGACCTCTTCATCAGACCTCCACTACCAGGTTGTTTCCTTCAAAAAGACAGAAAAAGCTTTACTTTCCTATTATGCCTTGACAGAAAATTCATAATTACCAGTGAGAATCAAAAGCTTGGGAGGTGGATATTGTTGCAGTTTTGCTGAATCTAGTATGAAAGGATGAATTATTTAGAGCCAAGTAAATTGCTATGAAACTTCAAAAGTTCATGCTATTATTATTTCTGAAACTCTGGCAACATGACACCTAGGCATTTTAATTAGGATGGCACTAACAAACAAACCCATCATGCAAATAGGCAATAAACCTGAGGATATTTGGGGGATTAAAATCAAATGAGAAAACATCTTCAATTTAGTTCATTTCACCAAATCTTACCCAGGCACAATGAAAGTATGTGTGAAATATGCATTGAATGAGAAGTAGTCCCTGTCATTTAAGAAGGAGAAACCACAATCAAATATCAAGAATGTAGTTATTGTCAGCAATGCCACCCCTTTCCAACACACAAAATTAGATATTCTTCAAAAGCATCAAGCATTTTCATATTTCCTGTCTCTGCATAGCTATTCTAAAGCACCTTTCTTCCAATTCTCTGCCTTTGAAATACTCTCATTCTTCAAGATTCAGCTTCCTGGGAATGCGTGGATCTCTCCCCATGACAGTTCATCCCTCTTTTCCTTTTTTTTTTTTCAGTTGCTAATATGTAAATGTCTGCTCACCCCATCAGCTTGTGAACTCTTTCAAAACAGGTGTTATATTATATTCTTTTTTTTAACCAGCCCAGTGTCTAGCTAGAGCCTTACCCATAACAAAAATGTAATTTTAATAATTGGTTGGTTGATTTGATTTTTTTGTGGTACTAGACACTGAACCCAGGTCACCTTGCAAATGCTAGGCCAGCACTGTACCACTGAGCAACGTCCCCATCTCTTCTCAAATTTTATTTTGAAAAAGAATCTCACTAAATTGTGCAATCTGGCATCAAATTTACAATCGCCCTGCCTCAGTCTCCCCACATAGCTTGGATTATAGGCATATGCCATGAGGCCTAGCAAAAAAATTATATCTTTTGTGAGCTAAATTGTTTCATAGATCACCAATCTGAGAAATTTCCATCAAAGAAAAATAGCCTAGATATATAATTGTTGGAATCTTGGTTACAATGTCTCGAATTTACTAAACTTAATCTATACCGGGAGCTGTGCTAAGAGGGACATGCACAGTATGTCTAATCATTACATTAATCCTTACAAAACCATCTTGAGATATATTTTAATAAGCCTCTTTTAAAGATGAGAAAATTGAGGCTTATAAACTTTACTTGGCAAGATCAACACCTCACAGTTGGCAGGGCAGGTCTGAGTCTGGTCTAGATTCAAATCAAACCAGATTTGACTCTAGTAGATTTTTTCCCCAGTATGTCTTTTTATAGGTTCTTTTTTGTTATAAATAATATTAGGATGCATTTTGACATAATTATAAAGGCATGGAATGTAATTTTTATAGAACGCACAGTTGGTGCTTTCATACACTATGCAATTTGCCCTAGTAGCACTGCACAGCCATCTGCTACCTGCCATTGAAAGATGGGAAGAAGTGCTTGCCCTTTACTGAGCACTTACCCTGTGCTAAGCCTGTGCAACTGCTCAGCATGTTTTGTTTGATGACATATTGATAAAACTTCCATGGCATAGACTTAAAGAGGCTTAGAGTGAAAGATGATTATCCCAGAGAGCATAGCCAACAGTGGCAGAGCTGAGCTGTCTGCCCAGATTCTACTCCTAACCAGGCACTCTAATAAACATTCAAAACATGAAGGCCTGGATCAGGCAGAGACCTCAATGCTAACTGAGCTCCTGTCTTTCCCAGGTCATTTTCACTGCTCCTGACCCCACTTCCTTCCCCTTCTTCCCTCTTTCTCTAAGTGCAGCTCCCCAAACCTTAAATTGCTAAACTGTGGCCTCTTTTTTCCAAACTCCCTTCCCACTACCCAAGACTCCTCTTCTCAGAATGCACAGAGGTACTAGGTACAGTACCTTTGACTTCCCAGCCACCCAAGGGGTATCTTCTGGGGTGTTCAACCTGGAGGATAATGTCCCTCTTGAGCCATGTACCTCTGCTTCCTCCTTGCCCCATGTCACAAAGAAATTGAAACTTGCTACCCTTGTCCCTTCATCTTGGCTGTCATATCTGGGTATGTGCAGGTAAGGGTTTGGCTACTGGCAAATTATGGGTGGGGTCAGGGATGCTGCTATACCTCACATAGCATCACATGTTGCTATGCATAGAAAAGCCCATACAGCAAACAATCTTCTACAACAACAAGCTGAACAAACTTTGTTCAAACTTAAAAACACATGATAAGGAAAACACTTTCTTTAACATGTTTGCCACTATACAATTGTCTGAGTTTTAACTCTTCTAAATATAATAAGGAGTCATAGTATTCATTTTCTTATAACTATTAGAATAACTCCATGTATTTCACTATAAAAATATTGTTTTCTTATCCCCTGCTTAGTCCTTTAGAAACAGTATTCTACCTAAGATAGAAAGATCTGGTTTGTTCTTTTCCCAGGCACACAGTGAGCTTCTACTTCCCTGTCTCCCACATAGGTAGGCAGAGCTTCATGGCTGTCGAATGCCTTCTGAACACAAGTGGGGTGTGCTACTTCCTGGTCAAAGCATTTAATGGCTGGTGCAGCCTGTCCAGGCCTCTCTTCCCCTGGTTCAGTGATTATAGAAGCAGCAGATGAAACGGGGATACCACAAGATGGAAGCAGCCTGCAGTCCAGAATCTCACATGGGAGACAGTCTGCCAAGTGCACGTGAGATTTTACATGAAAAAACAAACAAACAAACAAAAACCTGCTCAAATTTGAGGGTTGTTTATTAATGTAGTTTAATGTAGACTCACCCAATTAGTATTCCAAATGAAATGGAGAACAATACTGATTGTATTGAGCATTTCTCTCTCCAGTTGAAAAATTCCTGGGGTAGAAAGGATGTTTAAAAACATTTTAATGCCAAATTAGGGGGAAAGGGGAAAGGAAATTATTGACCCAGTTTCTGGCTTTTTCGAGTCTCTCTTTCCAATTATGAAAAGAATGCTGGGTCTGACCTCATGTTTTTCTTTTCAAAGAGTTAGAGTCTGAGAAATTTGGCAAAGTTATTTGTAATGGACAACATATCAACCAGTAACATACATTTAAAAAATGTGTTTCAGTTCTTGAAATGCACTACTCCCTGACCCCAAATGCCATAACCACACACACTGGAAAATCTACAGTGGACACTTGATGACCTTTGGCTCCAAGGAACTCCTGGATAAATGAGTGATGAGATGCAAGGCCTTTTCTTCACCATTTGGCAGAACTGGATTTGTAAAGCTTGCCCTCTTGAGGCCAAGCAGTTCCAGCCCACAAATTGGTATACCTGGAAAACAAAGAGGTATTAGTCTCCTTAGCATTCTGAAGCTACTGTTTGAGGAAGGTTGGATTCTACAGCACTGCAGGGTCGGGGAAGGGCAGGGACCCTGGAACCAGATGTCTGAGTTGATATCAGGTCTTCTTATCTTGGCATCATGGGCCTCTTTTCCTGTACTCATAAAATATAGATAATAAAAGCATCATATTACAGGGATGTTCAGTTACATTTGTTAATACATGTGAAGGGCTTAAAATAATATTTTCTGCACAGCAAATGTTCAAATAAGGTGACCTGCTATTACATCCAGTGACTCTGAACTATTATCCACAATAATTTCCTCATAGCACTATATACATTAACAAGACAAGAGGTTGCTATTGCTAAAGGGACATGCTTTACTAATATTTCAAAATTCATTTGAAATGGGTAAGATTAAAAGTTTAGAACCAAGATTATAATCTATATTGAAACATGCCTTCCAGTCATGTTTTATATAAAAGTCTCCATCAAACTGTGAAGACATGAGAGTCTAAGATGTACAAAGATTTGAGTCTTCTCAAGTGATATGGAGAGAAAATAAGCATTTATTAAAAATTCTTTCTCCCACCTTTCCTATTTCCTTTACATATGTAGGCAGTCAAATAAAGATTGTAATGAGTAATCTAGATATGAATATCCTTTTTGCAAATAAATTGATTAAAAATGATTTGGGGTGGATCCAGAGAGGATATTAATTTAATGTAAGAATAAATTTTATAATTGTTTATTGGGAATTCTCTGGAATTTGTGTCAACTAGCACTGTACAAAAATAGGTTAAAAAGCATTCCACCCTTGGGTGGGGATGTGGTTGAAGCAGTAACACACTGGCCTGGCATTCTCAGGGAGCTGGGTTCGATCTCAGACCACATAAAAATAAAATAAAGATGTTGTGTCCACCGAAAACTAAAAAATAAATATTAAAAATTCTCTCTCTCTCTCTCTCTCTCTCTCTCTAAAAAAAAAAAAAAAAAAAAAAAAAAAAAAAGCATTCCACCCCAACTGTGGAGTCTCCACAAAGAGCATGCAATATAAAATACAATCTCCTGAGCTGAGAAGAGTCTATAATTGTATTTGGCTTTATGATATCATAAATATCAGATTATCCTGCACATTGCAGAAGTAGCAGACAATAAACAAAATTGTCCAAGCTGGGGGCCGGAGTTGTGGCTCAGTGGGCAGAGCACTTACCTAGCATGCTTGGGGCACTGAGTTTGATCCCTGGCTACGCAGAAAAATATGGAAATAAAATAAAGGTATTGTGTCCATCTACAATTCAAAATAATTTTAAAAAATTGTTCAAGCTGCCTAGAATTCCATCTACTTTTTGCCACGCTATTCTACATTAGCTGTTTCAAATTATGTGAAATGAGCATGATATTAAAAAATTAAAATCATTAAATAAATATACATGACCTGTGGAAAATATTGTACATTTAATTCCCTGAGACATTTAAAATATTTAATACATTTACAGTTACTTAGAATTGTATTAATTATAGGGAAATTTCTGCTTTTGTTCCTAATCATATTAGATCACTGTAGACACTGAAGAAAAACGAGAAGTATTAATTTATATAGACGTTCTCACAGAAAATTGCCGCAGTCCGGCTGCAGCAAAATAACCGGGGGTGGGGGGGGGTGGGGGGGTGACGAATGCCTTGTGTACCTTGATGCAGCAGGAATAGGAGCTGTTTATTGTAGGACAGGAGCGGTATTTATACATTTTACATAGCCTATCTAATTAGTATAAAATAGATACAGCAGTCAACCAATAAGGAATCTCCACACTTAATGGCTTGCATTTGTTACTTCACAAACCACTCCCTCTGGCATTTGGCCAGGCGCCATCCAGACTTGTTTACAGACTCTAACATTTCTCTGGCAAAATAACAGGTGCCAATCTGACTTGTTTATAGACCTTAACAGAAAATTCATTTATACATGCACAGCAATGAAGTTGGCAGGGAGCACAGTACTAGGTATTCAACAGCTTTTTACAATGAGATCATGGAATGCAGTGAAATTTCAATCTAATTGAAATGTACAGCATGAAATTTTGTGTTTATAATATTTTATGTTTATAAAAAGGAAGATCTGAAACGAGATCTTCCAACCTAAGAAACTGAGTGGGGAAAAAGACAATTAGGCCTAAAGGAAGAAGAGGAAAATAAATAAAAAAATTTGAACAGAAATCAATGAAATTAAAAATAAGAAGTCAGTAGAGAAAAGCAATAAAATTAATAACTTATTCCTTGAAAAAATATAAAATGAAGGTTTAGCCACATGAATCTAGGGGAAAATAGAAAAGGCATAAAAGATCAATATCACAAATGAAAAAGAGGTCATCACTACAGAGCCAATGAACAATAAAAGGACACTAAAGGAAAACTGAGAACAATTCTGCGACTTCAAAGAAATAGACCACCTTTTTTTTTTAATAAATATTTACTTTTTAGTTGTAGTGGGACACAATACCTTGATTTTATTTATTTATTTTTATGTGGTGCTGAGGATCGACCCCAGGGCCTTGCCTGTGGTAGGCGAGCACTCTATGGCTGAGCCTCAACCCCAGCCCAAGATCAATTTCTTAAAAGACACAAACAATTGAAACTCACATAAGGAGAAAAAATTACTTGAGTATTTTATCCCAGGATGAATTTCAGACTGTGATAAAAGAATGTAACTGTCTTACAAGTCCATAAAATAAACTCACTGAAGAGATAGAGGTAAGGATAGTCATTTAAGTAACTTCAGAAATAAATGAATCTGTAATACTGAAGGCAAAAATAACCTTACACAAGCACTGTATTCTATGTGATGAAGTTGTTTTACACAGGGGGATGGGTTAATAATTCTGCGATCATCACGCGTGTATATTGGAATTGCAAAACTAAGTAAACATATGGTGTTGTAGGGACAAACGAGGCAAGGCACCAAAGATAGCAGGAAACAGTTTTATTTGGCTGCAGCCAGGTTCAGAGGGTACAGCCTTTGCTGTAATTATCAATCCCCTGAACCCTGAGTTCAGGGAGTATCAGAGTTTTATACCCAGCATGTAAGGGGAGGGGCTCAGAAGTTCACAGTCTCAGAAGTTCACATAAAGCAGCTTTTTCTTGCACTGTTCTGGGCATGTTAACTCTTCAAGGACAACACCTGAGAAGGGGAGAGCTTCTTCTCCCCTTTCTTTGTTCCCCCTGCCAGCTGTTACCATGGAGCCCATTTGTAACTTATCTTAAAAATGTAGACATCTCTGTGAAGCCCAGTTCAAGGCCAGAGGCCTTGTTTGCACTTTTCTTCAAAGTACTATACTGGATATGTTTGTGAAAAACTAGTAAGGGGGTGTCCAGCACCTGGAGTGTTGGTATCTTCTCGGCCAGTGGCCAAGTAAACAGGTGACAGGAAAATAGGAAGTTTATCTACAATGGACTCTTTTGCTGACGTCCTAAAATCAGCCATGGTGAAGAGGGCTTTTCTGTGGAGAACGGGGGTGCCACTTCAATTCCCCCCTTACTGATGCTCCCCATAAAATTTAATCCTTTAAATTTAAGAGCATCATTACCATTATCTTGGCTTAAAGACTTATACAATGTCAAAACCTTAGTTGTTGTCATTCTTTCAACAGCAGCTTCTACAGTGGATCCACTAGTTTTAATGCACAGTGGAGCCAAACATGGGAGCAATGAACAGGTTAACAGCAGAGTACCCACCACACCAGTTAAACTTTTTAAATCTACCAAGAGTTGAAAACCATCTCCCACAACCATGATTGGGACCCAAACTTTAATGCCCTTATAGGTATGAACTAACACGTGCTCGTTCTCTTGTGTTGGTGGCATATTCTTAACTGTTCGTCTATTGTCATTAATTTGGATGCAACAATCTGAGTTGTTGAACTCTCCACATATATTCTTTCCTCAGCCAGTAAGTAATCTAACGCCAAGTGGTTTTGATAGTTAGCTACTCACATCTGGTCTGTTTTATGGCTAGGAGGTGAAAGGTTATGGCAGTCAGATTACTAATAATTTTTGGTACAGCTTGTAAGTGAATAATTCTGTTTAACATGTAAATAGGAGTGCGATAACTCCAACTGCCATTTCGTGCCCAGGTAGCAGGACCATAAGTGACAATAATCCTCTAGGGTGACCAGTTACCTTCACCCCAAGATTGGTGACCTCCTAAATCAATTTTCTTTCCATGGACCTCTTTTTCCTTTCCAAACAGTCATTCATCTATAGCTTTCCTCTATAGGTCCTAAATATATGTTTTATCACCTCTTGGTTATAGTGGATTGCCTTGACACATGGTTCACATGATCTGCATGGTTGGAATAGGAGTAGAACAGAACGTCTTAAGGTTATCAAAGGAAACCAAACTAAATAATAGACTAACATTTTGGTTAGCATGGGTTAAACAGCATAAATTAACATAGCCAAACTAATAACACCCAACAAATCCTAGAAAACTTATATAAAGCAAGATAAAAAGTATAAGTGAAATTTTGTTACCCAGAGTCCAGTCAGTAGGAGTTACTGTTATCAAACCAGTAGCAAAAACAAAACAGAGAATTACATATATCTCTAAAGCAAGGGGTGGAAATGCATTACAGTATAAGAACTATCTCAGAGGTTGAAAGTGTTCACTAGTCCTGGTGGGAAGTTTATCTTTCACCATGCATTGATCAGCCAGTCCTTCCTGTGTGGCTGAATCAGGGCTGTAGTCTCCTCAAGCTTCTCTGGTGCTCCTTTTTCTTCAGGATGGTCAGCTTCAAGGGCGTAACAGCATCTGGAGAGCACTCCCAGTCCTCAGCTGCAGGCGTGAGTCTGGTGTAGTGAATCCAGGGACCTATCTCTGCAAACTTGACTGCAGTTGGGGTGGATAAAAAAACAATGAAAGGGCCCTTCCAAAGAAGTTCAGGGGTTGAATATTTCATTCTTTGACTCAGACTCAGTCTCTAGGCTTGAAGGAGTGTGCACCTGGATCAAACTTACTGGCAATCTTTTTCTAACCCATTGGTTGAGAACCTGTAAAGTTTTCCCTAAGACCTGAAGCTGTAGTCTCAGGGTTAATTTTCCTATCTCTCTTAAGTCTCCCTGTAGTTCCCTAATAAGAGGTGGGGCCTCCCATATATTATCTCAAAAGAAAAGAATTCAGTCCTTCTGGTAGGATTGGATCTAATCCTCAACAGTGATAATAAGGAGAAATTCATCACAATGTAAATGAGTCTCCTGACACAGCTTACCCAATCAAGCCTTAATGTCCTGTTCAGCCTTTGAACTTTACCAGAACTCTGCAGCCTATAGGCAGTACGTAACTTTCATCTGATGTATGGTCGTATCACTTCTGCCCAAAAGCTGGCCCATTGTCTGAGCCAATAATTATGGGGACATCACATCTGGGAATAATTTCACAGAGAAGCATCCTAGTATTTCCCTAGCCTTTTCAGTGTGGGTGGGAAAGGCTTCCACCCGTCAAAGTATGAACACATAAAAAACAAAAGTTACTTATAGCCCAGGGAGCATGGTAGTTCAGTGAAGTTTACTTCCAAGTCTTCAAAAGGTGCTCCTCCTATAGTTTGGATTTCTGGTGTGAGCTTTGGCCCCTGACAAGGATTGTTGTGAGCAGAAACCTCACATTGTTTGCAGATCATCCAGGTTTTGCTTGTGAGTTGGGGGACATAGAAATGTTGACTCAGAACTGTCTCAAGTGCTGTGTGTCCAACATATTTTCCTGTGGAACTGTCTGATAAAGGCTAGGGCTAGAATCTCTGGGAAGGCTATTCCGGCCATCAGAAAACTTCACTATCCACCTGGGAGAAAATTTTCTTTTTCAGTCTTAAATCACTTACTTTCATGTTGGGAGTATGTTGGCTCCCATTCTGTTAGCTAGTCGGCCAGGCAGCAGGGCAGCATTTAAAACTGGGACTGGATTTTCTTCCTGTTTCTTGCAGACAGCTAACCTGGCCTCTCTGTCAGCTCTCCAGTTGCCCTGAGAAACCACAGTGTTTCCCTTTCAGTGACCTTGGCAATATATAATCACAACCTTCTTGGGAGCCCACAGTGCATCCAAAAGTTTGAGAATTTCTTGTCCATACATCATGCTTCTCCCCCCTTTTTTTTTCTCCTGAGTTAATTAGCCTACATAAGGCCCTATGAACATGAAGGATAGAGAACGCATATTTTGAGTTTGTAAATATCCATACAGACTCCTGCTGTCAACTGAAGTGCTTGAATCAAAGCAATAAATTTTACTTTTTGTGCTCAAGTTCTTACTTGAGGCAGAGGTTCATACTCTGACGTAGAGTCCAGAGTGACCATTGCATATCCAGCCAAACATACCTCATCTTTTATAAAACTGCATCCATCTGTGAAGTACTCTGCATCGGGGTCATTGAGAGGCTTGTCCTTTAGGTCTGCTGGAGAACACTTCATCCATGACCTCAACACATTTGTGATCAGGTTTTCCAGGTTCAGTGGGCAGCAAAGTTGCTGGGTTCTGAGGACCTCAACGCGGAAACGTGGGTTTTCAGATAGCATGCCCTGATTTTTGACCATTTTTTCATTTGTCAACCAATAGTGTCCTTTATATTTTAACAATGTCAAAATTGAATGAGGAACTCTGACAGCCAGTTCTTGTCCCTTGGCCAGTTTATCAGCTTCCAACACAGAAGAGCTGTGGCTGCAAGGTCCCATAAACAAGGTGGCCATCCCTGGGCTACAGAGTCCAGTTGTTTGGACAAATAGGCCACTGGACGGTGCCATGTCCCCAGCATCTGAGTCAAAACTCCCACAGCCACTCCAGACTGATCATGGACATACAGAAAGAAAGGCTTTGTGAGGTCAGGGAGCCCTAATGCAGGTGCACTGGTGAGTGCTTGTTTAATGTCCTCAAAGGCCTTTGTTGTGTTGGCCCCCACAACAGAGGATCTCGTTCTCCCCCATTTGTGGCTTCATAGAGGGGCTTCTCCATAACTGAAAAGTTGGGGATCCTTACATGTCTGAACCCAGTAGCCCCCAAGAATTCTCTAGTCTGATGGCAGGTTGAAGGGACTGGAATTGAGCAGATCTCCTGTTTCTTTTGAGGCCCAGTTGCTATTCTCTGTTCTGTTGCTGAGTCAGATGGTAACCAAAGTATTTGACCTTTTTTCTTGATAGATATGGGCTTTTAAGTCCAGTGCTGTCCCAAGGATGGTATACTCAAGCAACCTGGGAGGAACTGTCATTTAGGGAAGGGAGGCGTACAAAGAGTGTCTGGAGTTTTAAGATGCAGGATTTTTTTTTTTTTTTTTTTTAAATCTCCCAATGCAGGATCTTGGCTGCTGGGATTCGCCAACTCTTAAATCTAACATAAATCTTAGCAGAGACTGATGACCTGGGACATCATTTTATAAAGGGCACCTATGTCAATCTTGCCGTGGGCCGTCTGCCAAGGTTGGAGGGCAGCGGTGTGGTTCCTTGCAGGTCCCAGTGTGGCAGCCACATTGTGCCCACCTAGGTGTTTCTCCTTGTCTGTGTGGCTTTTCTCCTCTTGTCAGGTGGGAGCCTGCTCTAATTGTATATAGCGGCTGCCCTGCTTGTGTTCTTGTTCAATATGCCTGGGGGCATGGGGCTCTGTGGCCCTTCCTGCTGGTGGCTCACAGCATGTGGCTTGGAGCCAGTGTGTCCTTTTGGAGTGAGCATCCTATGGCCCACTACTGGCTGTTAACATGAACATATTCCTGGTTCATTTGGGGGCTTATAGCAGCTGAGCCCTCCTGAGGTGCTGGGTCCCGTGCATCTGATGCAGTTCTGTCTGTCTATGGGACCCCTGCCATATTCGTCAATCATCGACCTTGGAGCAAGTGGGAAGAAACTGAAAGGAGGGACTGGGGCCAAAACATTCATTCCTTCTCTGTTCAAGGCTTAGCATTTGAGCATGGCAGTTGGTGCTTCCCCGCGGGGGCCACTGGAGTCTTCCCCTTTTGTCTGGCCACACTTTTTTTTTTCTTATAAACATCTGAACCATTGGCTTCATTCTAGTGAGATCCCCCTTTGAGTGACCTCTGGGTTTGTGGTGAGAGGTGCTATAAGAAAATCCATCTTCCACTTCATCTTTTTTGGTCTGCCTATCTTTGAGTTTCTGGATCTCGATTGGTGAAAACTGTGGTGGCCACCTTAATCAGCTCACTGACACACTTCTCAGTAAAGCCCTCTAGGATTGTAAATTTTGGCAAATGGCTCTTTGAGCCTGTCCCACAAAGGCTGCACTGATCACCTGTTGCTTGCACCTGTGCATTTCTTCACTGAGAAACTTGCACTGTGGCTGCAATGTTTGTATGGTGCCCCCTCCTCCCCCGGGCACCTCTGGGCAGGGAGAGGAGCGGTAGCCGCATTAGCCTGGACATTTAGCTCTGAGTCAGTTGGGCACATTTCTTTTGATCATTGCTGCCAGTTTCATAGGGCAGAGGGGCCTTAGGCAGATGTGGGGTCAAGAGAAATGTTCAGGGCTATTGAAGGTGCGAGAGGGAGATGCTGGAGCAGCGGGAGGCTTACCTTGGTCTGTTTGTCTGCAGATGCTCCGCTTAGGCTAGGGCTCAGGAGTGGCTCCGATTCCTTCTAACGCTTGGGAACAGACAGTGTGTTTTATTCTCTCTCTCTTTTTTTCTTTTCTTTTAGACTTCCTAGGAGGGCTTCTTGACATCTCTTTATCTTAGACCTTCTTCTTTGTTGGAGCCCCATCCTAGGTCAGGATAATGGACTGCATCAGATCAGTCATGGCCCAGGGTTTCTTTTTTTCTTTCTTTCTTTTTTTTTTTTTTTTTGAAACACAGGCCTCCATTTTCTTTTATTTTTTAAGAGTAATTTCTGTTCTTTACAATGTTACCACACACACACATACACACACACACACACACGCACACACAGGACTTGAAAAATGGATAGAGAGACAAGAGGGAGAGCCTCCCAAACATATTTTTTTAACAAAGTTCAAAGTAGATTATATTTATGTGCTTTTCAGTCATTACACAATGTACAGACATGATCCACTGAATGATTTATGCTCCCCAAATGGTTAAACATGATTTTCTATGAAAGACTAGACATAAAAGCTTTTAGAAGCAGAACTGTTTTCTCCAAACACCAATTTCAGGCATACATTTGTTTTTACGTATATTCCTTGAGAATGCTACAGTAGCAGTGCATAAATTCATTCTATAAAAAGATCTGGAAGATGATTTTCAAGAGACTCTCAATACATTGTGCTTTCAGATAAAAATCCTAAGACAAAAGATCAGTTGCTATGACAATAACAGTTAAAACTGCATATTATATACATATATATGCACACACACATATATGTATGTGTGCATATATATATGTATGTATTAGAGATCAGAAGAGGCTATAAAGAAATATAAGTACTTGTGCTTAGGGGACTTTTTTGGTAAAGTTGTTTTAATAAATAAAAACTTTAATAAATAAAAACTTAAAAATGTCTCAGTGACTGATATAAAATAGACGCAGGTATCAAGGGTTTTCCATTCTCAGCTTAAGTGTTTAAAGGTGAAAAAGTCATCTCTACAGAAACCATCTGATACCTGATAATCCCAATCTGGGCAAATCACTTACAGTCAGGCAGTCAAGGGGCTTGGGAGAAAAGATAAAGGGATTTCCCCCTATTAACATAAAGCATTAACCAGAGGTAAAGCCAGGGCAAACTAACTAAACAAATGCCTACCTTCCCTTAGAACTCTCAGACCAAACAGGTCAACCTACTTCAATTAGGTTTTGAAAAAAACCCATATGCTTGGTGTATGGACCATAACCCATCTGTAGTTCACAAGATGAGTTAAATATGTCCGGTCTTCTATGAGACCCTAGGATAAGCATGATCCCTTAGTACCTTATACTGTTTTTATCCCTTAGTACCTTATACTTTTTAACCCTCCACACATTAACTGTAAAACTCTCAGAAACACCATAGCAACTGTTCACAATGATAGAGGGCAAGGTATAATTTACATAGAGAGTAACATTGATGTTCATAGCTAGGAAGTCAATGTAATTTTATTTTTCGCCTGATCTGTTTGCTCTTTTCAGCCTTTAGCTTTGAAGGACACACGACCCTTGTCAATCAAAGTGAATTAGAAAAAAGATGAGAAAATAACAAATGTTTTAAAGTCTTTTGCATAACAGGTATAGATATAAAAAAGTTTCTTCAAATAGTTTCCTAGGTGTCACTCAGAAGCAGCCTTGCTGTCTGTCTGTAACATAATGTACTGGCATCCTTCAAATAAAATTATAGAGAAATTTAAAATATATATTATACATTTGCAGTTATTTGAAATCATTCAATAGTTTGTAGCATGTTAATGGAGTGAAATAGAGATAAAAGGCAGTCCACATTCATATTTTCAAGATAAATTTACTCAGAAGTTGGTTGAAATCCTTGCTCACGTTCTAAGTATAGCCATTGTGATAAGACCTAAGATATAAGCAGCCACTAATTTTTGATTCACACTTTAGTGGAGGTAGAGAGGCACCAGCGATTCCACATCCCCCAGCGTGGGCAGCATCAGGGCTGCAATGCACACCACTCCCAGAAAGACAGTTAGTAAACTAGGTCCTGGTTGAAACGATTGTTCAAAAAATAAACTTTCAGTTAAATGTTCCTTTATTCTTTTTTCCTCTTCTTCCTTTTGTTGTTCTTTTGCAGATGGGAGAAGAGTAGCAACTACCTCTTTCCTTCCTAAAGCCTTCCTCTGGCTTTGCTCAGAAACTTGGAGACGGAATTTATCTATTACACCATAGTGACAGGATCGAACATCTCTATGATGAATCACAATATCCACACAACACTGAGGCTTTACTGCACCTGCAGCATCAACGACAACATACTTATTTGAAGTAGTACACAAAACTTTGAACTTCAAGGCGAACTCATAGGGATTGTACAGCGTCAACACTTGTTTATGTGTTGACTGATCATCTGCATAAAATATTAGCTCTGTGGGAAACACAAAAACAGGAAGATTTCCTTCCACTAGCTCTGGTTGTCTTTTTTGTTGATGCATTGGCACTGAATCCTCTTGCTGCAGCTTCTGTTTTTACAGACTCGGATCTATTTTGGATTTTTCTTAGTTTCAGTTAAAAGCTCCAAAGCATTTTGGCAATCTCGGCAACACCGGCTCCTCGGAAAGCAGCTGCGACTGCTCCTTCACTCCTTTGTCAGCGTCTCATGGTCCAGGGTTTCTCCGTGTAGGAGGGAGTATGATTTTTCCAGCTTATGAGCTCAATGGTGGTGAAAGGATGGCACACTAAACTGCTTTGTTTCCCTCAGGTGTTTCCCTCTGGTCAATATGGGCAGGCCCTTTAGTCCCTTGCAGGGGCATCTGGAGAGTTCTCATCTGAGTTGTGGCTCTAATCTTGGGACAGTTCTCCCACCTTAATCTTGGGAGGTGAAAGAGTCTTTGGTCCTAGGAAGCCTTTGGCTCTGAGGATATCACAGCAGAAGGAATAGCCAGCATTGGGGGGCCATCATTTTTTGCCTCTGAGGACAAGGAGGCTAGGGGGCAGTCTGTTGTCCCAGTGGTCTTGGCAAAGTTGGTCTTGAGTCCTCTTCTGGCTCATGGGAAAACTGTTCCCTTTCCTGTCATTCTTGGTCAGGTTTTCTGTTTAGCTGCTTTCCACTGGGTCTTAGAGCCCGCTATGCTCCTGGCTAACATCAGCTTGGACTGTCCATCTAGACAGCCTTCAACCAAGGGGACTGTTTCTGTACTATCTCTTGAGAGAAATCAATGTAAGAGAAATGGTCCAGGGGTTCCAACAACAATCCACAGGACCTCAGCAATGACTCTCTCATCTAAAGATCCTTCTGGTGGCCAGCCCACATCTTGGGTGAGCCACTCTAATTCAACCTTTGTGGGGTGGGTCTCACCCCACAGTTACCAGGAAAACCTTCCTAAAGGTTTCTAACACACATTTCAGAAGGCTCAGTTTCCTTAGTGGGCCTCCCATGTTCCACCCTGTGTCGGTGTCGCACACTTAGAACAAAACACATTTAGTATAAGACTCCCTTCGTCCATCTCCAGCCGCTCCCCTCACAGGGACTTAGGGCCCTCTTAGCCTTGCGGGTCGGTATCAACCCCGAACCTGGAGCTTTCACCTAGACATTGGTTGGTGAAATTCCACCATAGACTGTATGAGGTGCCAGGGAACCAAGGATCAGGACTCTGCACTCGCTTCTGCCCTCGGGTTGGGTAGGAACCCTTCCCTTGTCTGTCTCACTCACACACTTTCCCACACTTTCCCACAGACATGGCCAGGACAGAATTTCTATTCTGCCCAAATTCCAACAATTCCAAACCAAACAAACAGGGCCTCACGGTGTCCCCTCTGCTTGCTGACCCCGAACAGAGACTACTCGGGCGACTCCCCGGGACCCTTTCAGCTCCAACCACTTTGGAGGGTACTTGGGACCCAACAGAGGGTGATCAAACCTCTCTTCCACCCACTTAGGCCTGGAAGGGGAAGTCAGGTGGGCTACAAAACCAAATGGACCTGGTCCTACCTGTTCAGCTGGGTGGTGCCCCCAAAACCCTAATTCTGGTTCTTGCTGCCTGTGGGTTCTGTTGTGCTCCAGGGTGGCAGCCCCCAGGCGCTGGGTGAGAGGATCCTCCTTCAGGCCAAGAGTGGCCTGGGCGGGCCAAGTGGACCACTGTCTCCCATCGCCCCAGGGAAGCCAGTCCCCAGAGACAAGAGAGGCAGAATAGCCTTCCTTACCTCCTCTGTCCCTTCATGGTTGCCAAAAATGTTGTAGGGACAAACGAGGCAAGGCACCGAAGATAGCAGGAAACAGTTTTATTTGGCTGCAGCCAGGTTCAGACGGTACAGCCTTTGCTGTAATTAATCAATCCCCTGAACGCTGAGTTCAGGGGGTTTCAGAGTTTTATACCCAGCATGTAAGGGGAGGGGCTCAGAAGTTCACAGTCTCAGAAGTTCCCATAAAAGCAGCTTTTTCTTTCACTGTTCTGGGCACTTTAACTCTTCAAGGACAACACCTGAGAAGGGGAGAGCTTCTTCTCCCCTTTCTCTTCTCCCCCTGCCAGCTGTTACTATGGAGCCCATTTGTAACTTATCTTAAAAATGTAGACATCTCTGTGAAGCCCCAGCTCAAGGTCAGAGGCCTTGTTTGCACATTTCTACAAACTACTATACTGGATACGTTTGTGAAAAACTAGTAAGGGGGTGTCCAGCACCTGGAGTGCTGGTATCATCTTGGCTAGTGGCCAAGTAAACAGGGTGACACGAAAATAGGAAGTTTATCTATAATGGACTCTTTTGCTGACAGTCCTAAAATCAGCCATGGTGTAGAGGGCTTTTCTGTGGAGAAAGGGGGTGCCACTTCAATGGCATATGACAGGAGCCATGTTTTCACTATTGGAGTAAGAGGCTTCAGATGACCACGGGGAGAATGTCAGAATCCATGTGACAATAGTGTGAACTCATGTTTAACTTAATATAGACCCTGACAGATACATGTAGAAATATGTACAGATATCCATATATACATGGGTTATATATGTGTTCTATACACATGCATGTGCTTCATATGTATTTCCTTGCTCCTTCAGTTGAGATGGTCTTGAAGCAACCAATCCATGATGTCAATGAAGACACTCAGCTCGCACAACTTAGTTTCTAATACCATCCCAATGAACTCATATCTTTTTGAAAAAATGACTAAGTTAGGATTGTGGGATGAAAAATATGTGTGATTATTGTGAGTCATCTTATAGTGCCAGAAAGTAGGGAATAACTAAAAAATAAAAACATAATGATGGGGATATATTAAAGAGATACAGAAGTCAACTGAAAGAGCTTTCAATGGGCAAAGCTGAAAGAATGAGTAAACTTTATAAGTAAAGTAACATTGTATTGTAAGTCAAAGACTATAAGTAATATCAGTGAGTCCAGATGAATAGAAATAATTGAATATATAAATTAATGGAGGAAAAGAGATAAATAAAAAAGAATTCAAAATAAATTATGTGTAGATTCTCAGGAAGGTGGAGCATTATTTCAACTCCATACATGTTGACTGTGCACAGTGACTTTATTTAAAAAAAAAACAATATAAAAGGTGGGTGGGGAGATAAGCAACCTTGCAAAGGAGAAATCTGAAAACCATTACTTCTTCCAAGTGATGCAGAATAATACCAACAATGCTAAGTCATACTGAGAGCATGTATACTCCCGATATGATTCATAAGCATGGTGCTTTACTTATGTGGTCTTCCTTCACAAACCTCATAACTCAAATTTAATTGTGAAGACAAAATCAGACAAACCCAACTGAGGCACACTATATGCAATACCTAGCCAGTACTTCTCACAACCATTAAGGTCATCAGAAACAGGCAAATTCTGAGAATTGTTAAGGCCAAAAGAAGCCTAACATGTTTGGTTATATTTACCATGGTATCCTGAATGGGATATTGGAATAGAAAAAGGATGTTAGGTCAAAATAAAGGAAATCTGAGTCAGACATGTACTTTGAAAACTGTATCAATGTTGGTTTATTAATTGTGGACAGTGTGCCATACTAACGTAAGACATTAACAAAGTGACTAGGTATGTATACCTAAGTACTTTGTGTATTATCTCTGCAATACTTTTGTAAATCTAAATCTAAAATGATGTTAGTTAAAATAAATTATATCATATATTGATAATTTTACATCTAAAAGTGAATTCTGTACTATTTCCACTTTTAATCAAAATACAGTGAAAGAAGATGTTAAAAAGAAATAAAACAAATAGGGATTGGAAAGAGAAAAGCAATAGGTTTGTATATATTTATAAATGGTAGTTTTATATGGTCATTGAACTCTAATACATCATACACAAATCAAATGATTTCAATGTCATATACTAAGTATAAGATTTTCAGACCTTGTCATGGTTAATCTTGTTTGTCAACTTGATTGGATTGAGAGAAACTTAAGAAATTAGTAAAACATTTCTGAATGTGTTTGTGAGTGCATTTCCAGAGATGATGGGCATGTGGCTCAGTAAACTGAGGGGTGGACTTGCCCTAAATATGGGTCATATAGTGTAACAGGCTGGGGACCCAAGGGAACAAAACAGGAGGAGGAGGAAGCCCACCAAGCTCTTTTTTTTAAATTATTTTTTAGGTGTAGATGGACACAACACAATGCCTTTATTTTTATGTGGTACTAAGGATCAAACCCGGGTCCCACCCATTCTAGGGGAGTGCTCTACCACTGAGCCACAATCTCAGCCCCAGCGAGCTTGATTCTTGAGCTGGTGTACCTAGTGTATTGCTTCTGCCATCTCCCCTGGACATAGACTCCAGCTATTTGTCTTTCAACATGGACTCTCACTGGTGGCAGTCTAGGGAGCTTGCAGGCCTTCACTCTCAGAGTGGGGCTGTATCATTGGTCCCTCTTGTACTGATGTCTCCATCTTGTTGGACTGAGAAGTTTCTCTCTCTCCAATCGACAGCCATTGTGCGACTATCTAGCCTCTGAGGATGTAAGCCAGTCTATTAAATCCCCTTTTGTAATTATAATTATAAACACAAAAATCTAGGTATGCGTGTGTATGTGTGTATACTATTGGTTTTATTCCTCTAGACAACCCTAATACAGATCTCTTATTGAGAGATATAAAGACTACATAAATGATGATTATACCATACAAATATTTTTGAAGATTCAATGTTGTTTAATTTTCAATTCTCAGTCTAATCTATGGATTCACTGCAATTCCACATTACTTCCAGTCATGTGTTCGTGAAAATTGACATTTTATTGAAATGTACAATAACAGCCCGTTTAAAGCAAACATGAAGAGTTACAGAATTTTCTCAGAATTAAAAAGAAAAATAAAAATAGAATGAGATAATTTGATTTAAAGTCATATTAAGGCTAATTAATTAAGAACTGATGTACATACAGACACACAGACTAACAGAAGAGAGAGAAACAAGCCCCACCGTTACAGGAGTGCTTAAGTTAAGATGAGGTGGTACTGCAGAGAAATAGGAAAAGGGCAGCCTTCTCAATGAATATCCTGGATTGATTGGTTATACATGTGAACATCAAATGAAACTTGTTATCTTTCTTCAAAATTTCTTTAAAGAGTCACCTGATAGCTAGGGTAGCACTTTTTCTTCATGATCACTAAAGGACATGAATTTTTTTGTAAAATTTATAATTAACTGAAATTATCTCATTTTTTTTGCTTTGCAATTATGTCCCCGGCACCCAACACAATCCAAAGTTCTTAACATCAAGGACTGTGTTTGTTAAACCCATGTTTGTTCCTGGATTGTTTTGACCATTGCCTGGAACATAGTAAGCTTTGGAATATACTAACCTTTTGAATATATAAGTAAATATATAAATCTGCCAAGAAAATTAAGGATGAGAAGATCAAATATTCATTTGGTATAGCACATGAAGGATGGGAAGAGTGCACTTGGGAAGGCCTGGAATGAGGTCATGGTTTGGGACATATTCCAGATGGCAAATGAAGAAGGCATAGTAAATGTGTAGGATCTCAGTTTGACTATATGTAGTAACTGGAACTATTTATTTAAAATGAAACCAGGGCTGGGATTGTGGCTCAGGGGTAGAGTGCTCGCCTAGCATGCGTGAGGCACTGGGTTTGATCCTCAGCACCACATAAAAATGAATAAGCAAAATAAAAATATTGTGTCCATGAATAACTAAAAAAATACTTTAAAAAATAAAGTGAAAGAAATCATTTATTTGATCACAAATTTGCTTATATCATTTTCTTGTTTTTGTGTATGAAAAAAATATTTCCTCATTAAAATAACACAGGATTTTAAGACTTGTCCATTCTCCCTCCCAACTTCTCAAGCTTCTCCACTTTGGGGTTGTTTGAGCAGAGACTGCTCAACGCTTACTTATATTACTTACTATTATGTAAGTCTGGTTTTTTAAGTCAAGTGTGTGCATCATGCTTATCAAGGTTTGTTTTTTAATACAAATTCCTAAGTTTTTCTTCTAAAAGTTCAAAATGGAGGGTCTGGGTTAATTTGATAGCTAATTAATTAATTAGTCAGACACATAGCAGGCATGGGAACTACTAAATTCTCACCTGAACCCTTGCTAACTGGAGGGTGGTTCACCAATCACATTAACTTTTAAGAAACTGTGAACCTCTGGGGATGAAAAGTTATACCTGCTGTGGAAAACAATGTGAAGTTTCCTCAAAAAATGAGAAATAGAACTATTATGGGATCTAGCAATCCCAGTTCCAGGATTTTAGCAGGATCTTGAAGAGATATTAACACCTCAGTGTTCATTGCAGCCCTCTCCATAGCAGGTAAGATGTGGAGACAACCTTCCACAGTGTCTATGGAAGGATGAATGGATGAAGACACGTGGCATATACATAAGATCTTTACATTTTGAGAAGCAGTTTGGGGTCTAAACCACTCTACTCCTAGATGCTCAGCTCTGGGAACCTGTTAGAAATAGAAATTATTTGCACCCTAGATGTACTAAAGCATCCTGTGAAGGTATCAGGCAAAGGGACCTGGCAGAGACAGGTCAAAAGAGGGCAGTCACAGTGCGGGAACGCAGTGGGGGCAGAAGGGTGGCAGTGGGGCTCAGGATCAGGACACAAGTAAGGAGCCCAATACAGGGACTTAGAGGGGGGCCCATGTAAGGGAAAAGTAGGAAAGACAGGGTCGGGTCGACCTTGGCACGACAGGGCAGTGCAGGCAAGCCAAGGTGGCCAGG
This sequence comes from Callospermophilus lateralis, assembly GCF_048772815.1. NCBI lineage: Eukaryota > Metazoa > Chordata > Mammalia > Rodentia > Sciuridae > Callospermophilus > Callospermophilus lateralis. Next base: position 21,608,877 of record NC_135310.1, on the reverse strand, counting down.
GAGACGGCCCACGCAAGGGCCCCCCACTTTCCAAGTCCCCGGGCGCAGCTGAGCTACAAGGGCCAGCACAGGCTCAAGGCAGGAGCCAGGCGGGGGCGGAGGGGCAGAGCCAGAGGCCAAGGGCTGGGGCATGGGGCTCAGGAGTGTGGACAGGGCTGGGGAGGGGAGGGGGCTCGAGGCCCAGGTCTATGACCAGGTGTAACTAAGATTTACATATTTTTTTCCTTCATCAGTTTGGGAATCTCACATGTGCAAGGCAAGCGCTCTGCCACTGAGCCCCAGCCCCAGCCCCAGGCCCTCAAATGTGTTCTTATTGTGCTACTTTGACTGTTGCTTTAATGGGTACAGAGAAAAAGTAAACTCTTAAAAAACAGAAAAAAAAATGACTTACTTCTTTTAAGTATTAACACTGGTGTTATTAATAGGATGCTATGGTAAGGTACCGCCATCTGCTTAAAGTAACACAGAAAATAAACTGAGTCCAAAAAAGCAAGACCATACTGCAATATACAGGGTAGAATTTGTGGTGTATGCATATAACAAGTTTATTCATTTTTTTCTTCTTCTTCAGAAAGGTTTTATATTTGGTTGGTATCATGAGGGTTCCATCAAGATGAAACTAGATAATTTACCAGTCACAGAGAGGAAAGATCCAGGCAGGGGCCTGTGTCTCAGTAACTGCCACTTTATCTGAATCCTAATTTTGTCTCATTTGCAGCAAATTATGGTGGATCGCTAAAGTGAGGTGTGAGTATTAGTATTTTCTTGGGCTTCTTCGTCGTTCTTTTCAAACACAGCTAGTTGAAAATTCCAGTGTGAAAAATCCCAAACTAACTGCTGTGATTCAGGACCTTTAAAGGAATTGTTATCTGTTGTATTTGTCAGGAATAATGTTTTGAAATAAAAAATAAAATGGAAAGGTATGGAACACATCAGTCAATCATGATGTGAGTTTTTCTGCCATCTACGTTTTCCTCTTTCATCCAGACGCCATGTGCCCCTCTTCATAGCAGAATGGGCAACTGAGAGGTTTTATTTAATAATCCCACAGACAATGGGATTAGACTTATAGGTGAGTCTTAATTTGTCCCACAAACTGTAGCCATCACATTCTGTCACCCATGTGTAACTAAGATTTACATATTTTTTTCCCTTCATCAGTTTGGGAATTTTCAAAGGTTTGCATTGAATAATTGTTTTGTTATTGCCTTTGAGAAGTGTGTGTGTGCGCGCACATGCGTGCGGGTGTGTGTTATTGTGTATGTGAAAGAGAGAGAGAGATACAGACAGACAGACAGACACCCCTCCACAGTTTAGCTTTTCTCCCGAACAATGTTGCCCAGGGTCAGATTTCTTTTCTTGGAGTGGTGCGCATGCCCCGCTTGCAACTCAGAGGCCAGCATAACTGCTGCTCCTGGTGTTGGATTTATACTGAAGGGAGGCTGGGGTGTGCAGGGAGGACCTGGAGGGCAGGGTACAATTAAATCACATTGAGCTGGGTATGCGTAGGAATCATATGTATTTTATTCTCTGTGAATAATCCACCTGCAAATAAACCCATCTCTATTTTATTCATAGTTCTAATGGCAAGTCTGTGTCATGGTCTGAACCAGGTGGAAGACAGGTGCCCAAGGGACAGCACATGTGGCACCGCCTCTCTGTGCACGTGAAGACCAATGAGACGGCCTGCAACCAAAGGCCTTCACAAGCCCCTCACTAAAAGTTACCAAGGCTCTGGCAAGAACCTGACCTTTTCAGATACCAGCACCAAGTCCCTTTACAACGTGGAAGAGGAGGAGGATGCCCAGCCGGTTCGCTTCAGCCCTCCCAGCAGCCCTTCCATGGTGGTGCACCAAAGCCTGTCACCCGCGGTGACCACGCCTCCTCTGCCGCCCCACTTGACAGCGGAGGAGACCCCTCTCTTCCTGGACATCCCCAAGGGCTTGCCACCTCCCCTCCAACAGCAGCAGCAGAAACCCCTGATGGACCAGCTACAGGGTGTGGTCAACAACTTTGGCGCGGGAATCCCGGACTTCCATGCGGTGCTGGCAGGCCCTGGGGGCCCGGGGATCAGGCTGCGGTCCCTGTACCCGCCCCCGCCACCTACGCAGCACCTGCAGATGCTGCTGCTGCAGCTGAGCACATTCCAAGAGCCCATCTCCCCGCCCGCGGAGGACGAGGAGGACAGCGAGAGGTTTAAGCTCCTCCAGGAGTACGTGTATGAGCGCGAAGGGACCACGGAGGAAGACGAACTGGAAGAAGAAGAAGAGGACCTGCAGGCGGCCAGCAAGCTGACCCCCAAGGCTTCTCCTGCCCTGACGTCTCCTTCACCTTTCCAAGACTCGGTGGTCTCAGGCAGCTCAGTGCCCAGCTCCCCAGTGTCTGAGTTGGTGCTCCGCAGGCCTCCCAACGTGTCCTATGCCTCTGTCATCCTGAGGGACTACAAGCAAAGCTCTTCCACCCTGTAGGGAGGAGGCGTCTGAATGGAGAAGCAGGATAAGCCAGAGAGCTCCAACCCCTCCAGAGATGTGCACAAGCCTGGAGGAGAAGAGGGTGGGGGCAAATGGGGAGGAGAGGAAGAGAAAGCTGCTGCTGCTGCCTTCATGGAGGAGAGAGGGAAAGATAGCAAGCAAACAGTGAGCCAGGCCAGGATTCTGATTCTTGAGTTATTCAAAGCCTTCTTTAGGAAGAAAGGGAATTCTGACAAAGCCCAATTCCATATGGTATGTAACTTTTATTGCAAAAAATAAAAATAAAAAATAAAATCAACAAAAATCTCCTCTTTTGCACAATTGTGCATATATATATATATATATATATATATATATATATATATATATATATATCTCCACACACACTTGGCCAAGCCAGAAAAGGAACCACTTCTGGGGACCATTAATTCATGGCATTTGTAGTAAGCAGGTGGAGTCAGTCAGAGCAGGCAGGTGAAAGGGAGGGACCGGAAAATGGGGACACCCAGGGACAAGGTGATGGGACAGCAACTCATTTCTTGGATGCCCTTGTCCCTGCTGGACCTGCAGAATCCTGGTCTTCAGAAGACTCAGGAACTGACCATCACTGGGGCCTCTCTTCATCCATTGCTGCCATCCAGCACCAGCCTTGCTGTGGCACTTGGAGAAAGGTGCATGAACACCCCCAAGGTTCTGTGATTTTCCTCTACTTAGGAAAACAGGAATAAGAACAAAGTCATCACCAAAAAGTGCTTCCTTGGGAATGCAATGGGAGGAAAGAATGAGAAGCAAGGCAATACTTAAGAATGGGTTTTGGGGCAAAATCAGTCAGCACAACCAGCCTCCCATATTCAATACCTGTTTATTGGAGGTTTTGGAAAATGGTGAAAACAATAGGTTGCTGTAACTTTTGTAGATTCACTTGTGCTTGTGCCAAGTGGGCTCTCCATTGTCCTTCAGTTAAAGAGAACAAACCATGTGGCAGAAGTGTTACCTTCCATTTACTGTAGCAAATAAATCTAACCAGTTGGACTTCTAAGGTGCAGTATATGTTCATTGTGGTGCCATTGTTTCTCCAATGTACAACGGAAACAAATCCATTATTGAACCTGGTGGTGTACTCATAGCAACTATTACTCACCCAAATGATAAGTCATTCTTTCCTGTTGTCATGGGAGTCCCTGTAACTAGCAAGTATATGTGTTCTTGTGTCCTCATATACATGTAATTATAAACCTGTGCAATGTAACGTCAATCTAACTGCAACTAGAAGATTGTCTTTTGGATATAGCTAAAGATATTTTCATGTTCTAATAACGTTTTATATATCATTGTCACCAGTACCTGCAGAAGCTCTATGAAGGTTTGAGTACTGTGGTTCAGTGTATGTCATATGCAGCTCAGATGGTAATTCCTCTTTTGAGAGGGAACTTATTTTTCAGACATTTTATGATGTGGGTATGTTATTAATGAATTATTTTGAAAATTTGTTATATCAAAAGGTCACAAAAGTTGTGGGTGACAAAAAGGAACATTTTATAAAATTGCGCACATCATTATTAAAATGAAAGATTGAAAAGTATTTAGATTATTCCAGATTATTTTAGATTTTTAAAAAAGATTCTCCACAGCTACTTGAGCTTTTTGTTCTTCTAGCACATAATAGTAGCCAAGTCCAGACAGAATTTATCAAATATTTATTTATCAATCACATTTTGCCTTCTTTTTATTTTCATGTCATTTTATTATTGCTATTTTTGCTGTCATAAACTATGTTTGTAATTCTCTCATTTGCTGCTGTGTTAATATCCTTGTACATGTAATCTTGTTGTTCCATTTTTACCCTCCTTTTAACTCCCCAATAAAAGGATTTCTCTTCCGGTTTTGATTTCTTCTATTATTTGTGGATGAATCCTATCCCTTTAAATATCTTTGTTTATGCCTTATGTTCAGCCATATTTTAATATGCTGTCTTCATGTTGAAGCTGATGATTTCTCAGCCAAAACTCATCCCAGAATCTTTAAATATCAACAGCATCATTTGTTCAGAATTTAATATTAGTTCTAATGGTGGAGGCTTTTATTCCTTAGGTTTTACCACATTCTACCACCAAGCTTAGTCATTTCCATATCGAGAATGAACTTCCTTTCCTTTTAAAAGTTGATTTGAAAACACCTTTACTGAAAAGACCTCATGACCAAAAATGTGAATTTCAATTCCATGTTTTCCTTGCAATGAAGCAGAATGAGAAAAATGGACAGCTCCGGTGCTTAAAAGATGGAGTTCTACTAATTGGCAAACTAGTAAGAGAACATATGCTTTCTTCTTAGTGAACATCTTTTAATGTTAATGCCACTACCATATATCTTTAATATTGCATGACTGTGCATCCCGATTTTTTAAACACCAGAATAAAGAAAACAACTTTCATTCCAATAATGTTAGATGGTGATTTGTTCTGAGATTTGGATTTAAGACATTTGGTGAACACATTCAACACTGATTCCAGTTATACTCTGAATGCCTACTATCATCATGATTCCAAGTTTTCCTGAATAAACAGAGTATTAACTCTTCTGTCCTAATTGTTCACAGTTGGAATTATACACATACATATCTGTACCAGAAGGTCAGAGACCCTTCACCTTAATGTATGTGCTTATACAGATTGTTCTGTTTCTTGTCAAAGTGTTTTCCTTTGGCTTGTTACTGCCTTTTGTCAAATAACCTTGATAATGCTGTACAATAAATATTTTCTATTTACTCAATGTGCACATTCTTTCTCTAAACTTTGGAAGCATTATAATAATAGAAATAGGCCAGTGTAGGAAATAAGTCCAATGATTGGCTTTTGTTCAGAATATGCCTTCTAGATGAAAGTTGGAAAGAACCACATGGATTCTACAGAACAGGTTAAGTAAGAAAGTAGAGTAAAATATGATTATGAGGAAGGAGTACCTCAAGCTGTTAGCAGTTTTAAGTCCAATCCAAAATTGAAATTTCCAGCACACATGAAAGAAATTGTTAAACATGCTTTTGGAAACCCTTCACTTCTCCCAAGTTTAATTCTCCTAAATTCTATGGAGAAATCACTGATCCTCCAAACAAGGGGAATCATTGACATTTTCTGCTGCGAGATTTCTCCAAGGGAGAATATTTTCCAGGTGTCAGTCAAAGAAACATCAGGTGACAAAAAGACCACACTCATAAGATCAAGGAGCTTTTGGCTGCGAGGGGAGAGCTCCATACAGAGAGGCTCATGCTGAAGAAATTACCAGATGAAGAGGCTGAGACTCCAGGGGTTCTTCTGTGTACCTGGAAAATTGAATAAGAAATTATGAAATGGGAGCTTAGGGGTCTCAGTAAGAAAAGTCATAAAAGAAAGAATGGGAAACAAAAAAGCAGGAAGAAAAAACAAACGAAGAAAATGCTAGAAAGCAAAAGAAAAAATATTTAAGATGTGTAGTCTAGAGATATACACAGATGTCGTGCCAGATCACAAAAGCTGGGAGAGAGCACAAAAGTGTCACTTGAAGCCAGGTGCTATGGCACATGCCTGTAATCCCAGTGGCTTGAGAGGCTGAAGCAGGAGAATCTTGAGTTCAACACCAGCCTTGGCAAAAAGCAGGGTGCTAAGCAAATCGGTAAGACCTGTCTCTAAATAAAATACAAAATAGGGCTGGGGAATGTGGCTCAGTAAGTGCCCCTGAGTTTAATTCCCAGTACCCACCCCCCAACCCCACAAAAATGTGTCACTTGGAAAGAAGAAATTTGGAAAACTTGGGATTGGAGTCCAGATACAACAAATGATGAATGAGTAATTGCCACAGAACTACTTGTCAGGGAATCAAACAGAAGGGAAAGGTTATCCTGATGAATGTGCTCTGTGCTAGACACTGTGTTAGGCTCTTTGCATTTATTCTTGTATTATCTTCCCAGGACTGAAACCACATGGATGATTTAGAGAACTGAAATACCTTGCCCAAAGTCTCTCAGTTAGTAAGTGGCCCAACAGGGCTTTGATCCCCATCCTCTGTGAGTACAGAGCCTGCAAATTCATGTTCCTCTTCAGAGCTTAGGGAAGAATGGAAGAGCTGATTCCATTTTGCTTGAGATCAATTTTTCATTCTAAGGGCAAATCTTCAGTAAAGGTTTGTTAGGAAAGTAATAACAGTAAATAAATGTTCTAACTCCATAGTTTTCCAATCCTGAAGGTTTTTTCCAAGATCCCCATGGGTCCTGAGCTCCATGTTTCCACCTACTGATCCTATCTCTGACATCTGGACAGCCATATGCTTTAATCAGGAAAAACAAGCTCACCTCTTGGCATCAAAAAGAACTTTCCTATTGACCTCCCCTTTTCTGCAGAAGACAGAGGCAATACTTTGTGTCCACTGAGCTCAACTAGAGGCCTGGGCAGTGTTAGGTGTGGGAGAGGTCGCCCTCTGCAGGAGAACTGCTGGTATAACATAAACTGCTTCAGGGGGGCACCAGTTTCAGGGCCACATAAATCACTCCGAGGGAAAGAAGTAGGAGTAGTGGGGTATCCCTTCCTGAATGCATGCATTCAGACAAAGTGAAAGACAAAAGCAGTTATTATGGGGTGTATGAACACGAGAAAGAGGGGATTAACTTATTTAGAGAGTTGAAATACTGTAGACATACTATACGGAAACTGGAAACAAGCTTGATTTTTCTCAGGATGTAACTTGGGAAAGGAAGATTTATATCAACAAATAGAGAAATGAAGTTTAATTATGAGGATACCAAACATGGAAAAGGAAAATAAGAACAGAATCTTACAGTTGGAAATAAACTTAGAAGTGATTTAATATAAGCTCTCACCTGTTTAGGATCCCTTCTGTCCACAGCTGACTGAGGTGGCACTGAGATACAGTGACTACTGCCTGCAATTGCTGTGCCAAGGGAGAGAGCAGAGAGTCCTGGGTGTGGGAGGGCAAGTTCAAAACCTTTTGGTAATCCATGAGGCTTGCCAGAGAATAGACTTTAAGCACAAAGACAGAATGGAGTCAGGAACCAGAAAACGAAAAGCAATAACTGGCAAGGTGGGTGACAAGGTGGTCAGATGAAACCCCAGAGGTAAAATTCTGGAGATCAAGCTTAGCTTTTGGTGAGAACACATAAGGTGAGAACGTATAAGGGGTCTATAGATTTAGGTGATTTTTGCTCTTTTCCTAAGTATTTCTAAGGACCAGGATCTTGTATTTCATTAGAAAATGCTCTACGTATTAGAAAATTTTTCACTTCCCTGAGCTGCCATTTGTCTTTCTCCATCTTTTCCTTAGAGCTCTGTCCTCTGGAAAAATAGTGAACAAACTGAGTCCAATGTGCACCTGGGTTCCTCCCAACTGCTCGAGTATAGTGATTATGTCATTCCTTTGTGATTGATTCTCCAAGCCAAAGAACTTCACTTCTTTCATTGGTATTTTCGTACTGTGTTCCTAACCCTTAATCAGGCCATGGTCATATTCCAATTTTTGAATGTTCTTTTTAAAAAGATTGTATCCAGAACTAGACATGGTACCACACACATACTTTGAGTCTCTTTCACCGTGATTCTGGCTTTGCTGCCTGAAGTGACATTCCCTCTGTTTGTGGGATGGCCACATTTTGGGCTCACACTCAGCTCAGAGTCAGCTATCACACATAAGCCATTTTCTGTAGGAAATGGACATAGATATAAGTATTTTCTTTTCTTTTCTTTTCTTTTGTAGGGCTGGGATTGAACCCAGGGATGCTCTATCATTGAGCTACATCCTCTGTACTTTTTATATTTTTTAATTATGAGACAGGCTCTCACCAAGTTGCCAAGGCTAGCCTTGAACTTGTGATACTCCTGCCTCAGCCTCCTGAATAGGTGGGATTACAGGCATGTGCCACTGTGCCCAGCACAAATGTGAATATTTTCTCAAGTTGGGTTTTTCCAGAAACAGATCCTGAGAAGAGGTGTGGAGAGAAAGCGATTTTAGGGACGCGATTCCTGGAAGCTGCAGTAGATGAGAAAGGAAGAGAGGCAATATTGAGACACTAGAAGGAGAATGTCCATCACCAGCACCAGTGTGGTAAACAAGGGCTAGCTTGTGGCAATTCTGGGGGACATGCCTCATAATTGTCCCATCTCCTGATGGTGCAAGGAAATCAGGAACATTTATGCACCAACTTGTGATAGTTATGCTTAGGGACACTGGGGAAGGAAGTGCATGTTAATTCCCAGGTTACTCTCAGGATGTTCCTCATGCAGGCTCCTAACCTCCTGTCTGCAGAGAAAAGACTTGCTCAAAAGTTGCAGGAACTGACAATGGGACAACAGAATGTTGGACTGTGCAAGTACGGTGAGTGGCAAGGGAATGTGGTTTGAGTAATAAAAATGTCTGCTGCAGATGCCCTTTTGGAGAGAGAAGGAGAGGGAGAGATGAACTCACAGATACAAATATCAGATCTGTAGAACACAAAGCAGAGGTCTACTGAGGCACTTTCAGTAAGAACATACACTTCTTAAGAATTAAAATCACCATACTATAGAGATACTTGCATCCCCATGTTTATCATGTTGTAATTCACAGCAGCCAAATTATAAAAACAATTATGGATGGATAAATCAAATGTGATATATAAGTATATATATATAAATATACATATATTAAAATATTTATATATGAGATATATATATATATATATATATATATATATATATATATATATATATATTTTTTATTCAGCCATAAAAAAGAAAGAAATCATATCACTTCCAGAAAACAGATAAAGGTGGAGATGATCATTGAGACTATATGCAGAATCTAAAAGGAAAAAAAAAAAGATAACATAAAAACAGAAGGTAGACTATTACAGAAAAGGAATGGTATCAAGGGAGGGGAGGAGAGAATAAGGGAGTAATGGGAGATGGAAATGATCACAGTATGTTATATACATCTGCACATATGTCACAATTGAACCCATTATCCTATATAATTAGTATGCACTAACAATGACAATAAAAAAACAGACACTCTAGAATCAACCCAAAAAGACTGTTTTGTTCAAACATTACAAAAGAAAATTAAAGTTGCACTTTGTTTTATTTTTTTTTTTTATTTGATTTTTATTGTAGGTTGTTCAAAACATTACATAGTTTTTGATATATCATAATTCACACTTTGATTCAAGTGGGATATGAACTCCCATTTTTACCCCATATACAGATTGCAGAATCACATCAGTTGCACATTGATTTACATATTGCCATTCTGGAGTCTGTTGTATTCTGCTGCCTTTCCCATCCTCTACTATCCCCCCTCCCCCCTCCCCTCCCCTCTTCTTTCTCTACCCCCTCTACTGTAATTCATTTCTCCCCCTTATATTTTCCCTCCTTTCCCCTCACTTCCTCTTGTATGTAATTTTGTATACCCCTGAGGGTCTCCTTCCATTTACATGCAATTTCCCTTCTCTCTCCCTTTCCCTCCCACCTCTCATCCCTGTTTAATGTTAATCTTCTTCTCATGCTCTTCTTCCCTACTCTGTTCTTAGTAACTCTCCTGATATCAAAGAAGACATTTGGCATTTGTTTTTAAGGGATTGGCTAGCTTCACTTAGCATAATCTGCTCTAATGCCATCCATTTCCCTCCAAATTCTATGATTTTGTCATTTCTTAATGCAGAGTAATACTCCATTGTGTATAAATGCCACATTTTTTTTATCCATTCGTCTATTGAAGGGCATCTAGGTTGGTTCCACAGTCTTGCTATTGTGAATTGTGCTGCTATGAACATGGATGTAGCAGTGTCCCTATAGTGTGCTCTTTTTAGGTCTTTAGGGAATAGACCGAGTAGTGGAATAGCTGGATCAAATGGTGGTTCCATTCCGAGCTTTCCAAGAAATCTCCATACTGCTTTCCAAATTGGCCGCACCAATTTGCAGTCCCACCAGCAATGTACAAGAGTACCCTTTTCTCCACATCCTCGCCAGCACTTGTTGCTGTTTGACTTCCTAATGGCTGCCAATCTTACTGGAGTGAGATGGTATCTTAGGGTGGTTTTGATTTGCATTTCTCTGACTGCTAGAGATGGTGAGCATTTTTTCGTATACTTGTTGATTGATTGTATGTCCTCCTCTGAGAAATTTCTGTTCAGGTCCTTGGCCCATTTGTTGATTGGGTTATTCGTTATCTCATTGTCTAATTTTTTTAGTTCTTTGTATATTCTGGATATTAGGGCTCTGTCTGAAGTGTGAGGAGTAAAGATTTGTTCCCAGGACGTAGGCTCCCTATTCACCTCTCTTATTGTTTCTTTTGCTGAGAAAAAACTTTTTAGTTTTAGTAAGTCCCATTTGTTGATTCTAGTTATTAACTGTTGTGCTATGGGTGTCCTATTGAGGAATTTGGAGCCCGACCCCACAGTATGTAGATCATAGCCAACTTTTTCTTCTATCAGACGCCATGTCTCTGATTTGATATTAAGTTCCTTGATCCACTTTGAGTTAACTTTTGTGCATGGCGAGAGAAAGGGATTCAGTTTCATTTTGTTGCATATGGATTTCCAGTTTTCCCAACACCATTTGTTGAAGATGCTATCCTTCTTCCATTTCATGCTTTTAGCCCCTTTATCAAATATAAGATAGTTGTAGTTTTGTGGATTGGTTTCTGTGTCCTCTATTCTGTACCATTGGTCCACCTGCCTGTTTTGGTACCAGTACCATGCTGTTTTTGTTACTATTGCTCTGTAGTATAGTTTGAAGTCTGGTATAGCTATACCGCCTGATTCACATTTCCTGCTTAGAATTGTTTTTGCTATTCTGGGTCTTTTATTTTTCCATATGAATTTCATGATTGCTTTCTCTATTTCTACAAGAAATGCCGTTGGGATTTTGATTGGCATTGCATTAAACCTATAGAGAACTTTTGGTAATATCGCCATTTTGATGATGTTACTTCTACCTATCCATGAACAGGGTATATTTTTCCATCTTCTAAGATCTTCTTCTATTTCTCTCTTTAGGGTTCTGTAGTTTTCATTGTATAAGTCTTTCACCTCTTTTGTTAGGTTGATTCCCAAGTATTTTATTTTCTTTGAGGATATTGTGAATGGGGTGGTTGTCCTCATTTCCATTTCAGAGGATTTGTCGCTGATATACAGGAATGCCTTTGATTTATGCGTGTTGATCTTATAGCCTGCCACTTTGCTGAATTCATTTATTAGCTCTAATAGTTTCTTTGTAGACCCTTTTGGGTCTGCTAGGTATAGAATCATGTCATCTGCAAATAGTGATAATTTGAGTTCTTCTTTTCCTATTTTTATGCCTTTAATTTCTTTCGTCTGTCTAATTGCTCTGGCCAGTGATTCGAGAACTATGTTGAACAGAAGTGGTGAGAGAGGGCATCCCTGTCTTGTTCCAGATTTTAGAGGGAACGCCTTCAGTTTTTCTCCATTCAGAATGATGCTAGCCTGAGGCTTAGCATAGATTGCTTTTACAATGTTGAGGTATGTTCCTGTTATCCCTAGTTTTTCTAGAGTTTTGAACATAAAGGGATGCTGTACTTTGTCGAATGCTTTTTCCGCATCTATCGAGATGACCATATGGTTCTTATTTTTAAGCCTGTTGATGTGGTGAATAACATTTATTGATTTCCGTATATTGAACCAACCTTGCATCCCAGGGATAAATCCTACCTGATCATGGTGCACAATTTTTTTGATATGTTTTTGTATCCGGTTCGCCAGAAGTTTATTGAGGATTTTTGCATCTAGGTTCATTAGAGATATTGGTCTGTAGTTTTCTTTCTTTGAAGTGTCTTTGTCTGGTTTAGGAATCAGGGTGATGTTGGCCTCATAGAATGAATTTGGAAGTTCTCCCTCTTTTTCTATTTCCTTAAATAGCTTGAAAAGTATTGGTGTTAATTCCTCTTTAAAGGTTTTGAAAAACTCTGCTGTATACCCATCCGGTCCTGGGCTTTTCTTAGTTGGTAGTCTTTTGATGGTATCTTCTATTTCCTCAATTGATATTGGTCTGTTTAGGTTGTCAATATCCTCCTGGCTCAATCTGGGCAAATCATATGACTTAAGAAATTTATCGATGCCTTCACTATCTTCTATTTTATTGGAGTATAAGGATTCAAAATAATTTCTGATAATCTTCTGTATTTCTGGAGTGTCTGTTGTGATATTGCCTTTTTCATCCCGTATGCTGGTAATTTGAGTTCTCTCTCTTCTTCTCTTTGTTAGCGTGGCTAAGGGTCTGTCGATTTTATTTATTTTTTCAAAGAACCAACTTTTAGTTTTGTCAATTTTTTCAATTGTTTCTTTCGTTTCGATTTCATTAATTTCAGCTCTGATTTTAATTATTTCTTATCTTCTACTTCTTTTGCTGTTGTTTTGCTCTTCTTTTTCTAGGATTTTGAGTTGAAGTATTAGATCATTTATTTGTTGGTTTTTTCTTTTTTTAAGGAATGAACTCCAAGCAATAAATTTTCCTCTTAGAACTGCTTTCAATGTGTCCCATAGATTCCGATATGTTGTGTCTGTGTTTTCATTTATCTCTAAGAATTTTTTAATTTCCTCCTTGATGTCTTCTATAACCCATTGATCATTCAGTAACCTATTGTTCATTCTCCAAGTGATGCATGATTTTTCCTTACTTCTTTTATTGTTGATTTTCAATTTCATTCCATTATGACCAGATAATATGCATGGTATTATCTCTACTCCTTTATATTGTCTAATAGTTGCCCTGTGACATAATATATGATCTATTTTTGAGAAGGATCCATGTGCTGCTGAGAAAAAAGTGTAACTGCTTGATGTTGGGTGGTATATTCTATATATGTCAATTAAGTCTAGGTTATTAATTGTGTTATTGAGCTCTATAGTTTCCTTATTCAACTTTTGTTTGGAAGATCTGTCCAGTGGTGAGAGAGGTGTGTTGAAGTCTCCCATGATTATTGTATGGTGGTCTATTAGACTCTTGAACTTGAGAAGAGTTTGTTTGATGAACATAGCTGCACCATTGTTTGGGGCATATATATTTATGATTGTTATGTCTTGTTGGTGTATGGTTCCCTTGAGAAGTATGTAGTGTCCCTCTTCATCCCTTTTGATTAACTTTGGCTTGAAATCTATTTTATTTGAAATGAGTATGGACACTCCTGCTTGTTTGCGAAGTCCATATGAGTGATATGATTTTTCCCAACCTTTCACCTTCAGTCTATGTATGTCTTTTCCTATCAGATGTGTCTCCTGAAGGCAGCATATTGTTGGGTCTTGTTTAGTGATCCATTCTGCTAGCCTGTGTCTCTTAATTGGTGAGTTTAAGCCATTAACATTTAGAGTTATTATTGAGATATGGTTTGTTCTTCCAGCCATATTTGTTTATTTATGTTACTAAACATGGTTTGTTTTCCTCTTTGATTATTCCCCCCCACCTTTACTGAACTACCTCCCGCTGTTGGTTTTCATTGATATTTTCCATTTCCTCTTCCTGTAATATTTTGCCGAGGATGTTTTGAAGAGCTGGTTTTCTAGCTGCAAATTCTTTTAACTTTTGTTTATCATGAAAGGTTTTAATTTCATCTTCCATCCTGAAGCTTAATTTCGCGGGATACACAATTCTTGGTTGGAACCCCTTTTCTTTCAACGTTTGAAATATGTTATTCCAGGATCTTCTAGCTTTCAGAGTCTGTGTTGAAAGATCAGCTGTTATCCTGATTGGTTTACCCCTAAATGTAATCTGCTTCCTTTCTCTTGTAGCTTTTAAAATTCTCTCCTTATTCTGTATGTTGGGCATCTTCATTATAATGTGTCTAGGTGTGGCTCTCTTATGATTTTGCACATTCGGCGTCCTGTAGGCTTCTAGGATTTGGGATTCTGTCTCATTCTTCAAGTCTGGGAAGTTTTCTCGTATTATTTCATTGAATAGATTGGTCATTCCTTTGGTTTGGACCTCAATACCTTCCTGTATCCCCATGACCCTTAAGTTGGGTCTCTTTATGTTATCCCATATTTCTTGAATGTTCTGCTCATGGTTTCTTAACAGCTTTGCTGAGCTGTCTATGTTCTTCTCCAGTTGAAATACTTTGTCTTCATTGTCTGATGTTCTATCTTCTAAGTGTTCTACTCTGCTGGTAGTATTCTCAATTGAGTTTTTAAGTTGGTTTATTGTTTCCTGCATTTCCAGGATTTCTGTTTGTTTGTTTTTTATAACCTCTATCTCCCTGTATAATTGATCTTTTGCTTCTTGGATTTGTTTGTGTAATTTATTGTCGAAGTGGTCGAAGTGGTCTTTCATTGTCTGATTTTGCTGTCTAATGTCTTCTTTGAGACTCCAGATCATCTGAAGCATGTATATCCTGAATTCTTTATCTGACATTCCATCTGCTGCAGATATTACCTCTTCTAAAGTTGAGTTGACCTGCATTGCTTGTGGTCCTTTCTTTCCTTGTCTTTTCATACTGATCGCGTTTCTTTCTTCTGGTAGCCACGCCCCCGTATCTGGTGCAAGAGACCTCAGTCGTCAGCACTGGTGGGTGCTGTAGCTGGGAGACCCGCGCCGCGCGGCTCCCGCCGGCTCCTGCGTCAGCGCCGCCTCAGCTCCCGCCGGTTCCCGTGCCGCTGCCACGGTTCCCGCCAGCTCCGTCCGGCTCCCTCGCCGCTCCTGCTAATTTAGAGTCCGCTGGGAAGGAATCTCTTTGGCCGATCTTTGGTGACTTCCCCTCTCTGCTATGGCGGGCCCCTGGCTCCTTGCAGGAGTGACCGAAGGGAGAGGTGGAACTGGCTTGTCTCTGGTCTGATATAATCTCTGGTTTTAGATCCCAGTTCGCTAATTCATAGAGGCTTGGTTAGATTTCCTTCCCATCCTCTCAAGGTGGGGAGCCCTTTCCTGGGTGGGCAGGGCCGTTAGCAGAGCCGGAAGGGCACGTGCCTTCTGTCGGGCCAGGCGGGGACCCTTCTGGCTGCGCTGGGCCGCCGGGGGCTCCCTCAGCGCCAGGCAGATGGCGCCCGCGTGGCTAAGAGCCGGGTGGGGTAACCCTTCGCAGAGCGGGCGGGCCGCCAGGAGTGCCGGGATGGTGGGAGCTGTCTGCCGGCCGGGCAGGGACCCTTCTCGACGAGCAGGGCCGCTGGGGGCGCTTGTAAAGCCGGGCGGCTGCCGCCGCGTGTCTAAGACCCAGGCGGGCGGGGTGGCTGTTTGCAGGGCAAGAGCGGGACCCGCAGGGTAGCCGGGATGGCGGAAACTGTCTGTTGGCCGGGCAGGGACCCTTCTCGCCGAGCAGGGTCGCCCGGGGCGCTTGTAAAGCCGGGCGGCTGCAGCCTCGTGGCTAAGAACCAAGCGGGCGGGGTGGCTGTTTGCAGAACAAGAGCGGAATGGCGGGAGCTGTCTGCCGGCAGGGCGGGGACCCTTCTCGCCGAGGAGGGTCGCCGGGGGCGCTTGTAAAGCCGGGCGGCTGCAGCCTCGTGGCTAAGAACCAAGCGGGCGGGCTGGCTGTTTGCAGAACAAGAGCGGAATGGCGGGAGCTGTCTGCCGGCAGGGCGGGGACCCTTCTCGCCGAGCAGGGTCGCCGGGGGCGCTTGTAAAGCCGGGTGGCTGCCGCCGCGTGTCTAAGACCCAGGCAGGCGGGGTGGCTGTTTGCAGGGCAAGAGCGGGACCGGCAGGGTAGCCGGGATGGCGGAAACTGTCTGTTGGCCGGGCAGGGACCCTTCTCGCCGAGCAGGGTCGCCGGGGGCGCTTGTAAAGCCGGGCGGCTGCAGCCTCGTGGCTAAGAACCAAGCGGGCGGGGTGGCTGCTTGCAGAACAAGAGCGGAATGGCGGGAGCTGTCTGCCGGCAGGGCGGGGACCCTTCTCGCCGAGCAGGGCCGCCGGGGGTGCTTGTAAAGCCGGGTGGCTGCAGCGGCGTGGCTAAGAACCAGCCGGGTGGGGTGGCTGTTCGCCGAGCGAAAGCAGGGCCGCCAGGGTAGCCGGGATGGCGGGCGCTGTCTGCTGGCTGGGCGGGGACCCTTCTGCCGCGCTGCTCTGGGCCGCCTGCCGCTTGCAGAAGCGGCGGGTGGCCGCGGGATTGGACTCTGAGCCCGCGCTGCCAGTCAAGTTTCACTTGTCTGGGGCAAACTGTCACGTCTAATAAACTTACTAATTCTCGGCAGGTCTCCTTTCAACGGAATTTTGCTAGAAGATCCTCAGTAGGTAGAATGTAGCTGTTTTAATTGGTGTTTCTGATCCCGTTAATGTGGAGATATTGAAAGTGCAGCTTCCTCGCCGGCCGCCATGTTGGATCCCCTGCACTTTGTTTTAAATGATTATTTCTTTGCAATAACTTCCTACATTTTGTCATTGTTTTTTAGTAAAAAACTAATAAAATACATTATAGAAATTCCAAGTTAAGGAAAAAATCTAGTCCCATACTCCAAATGTTATCATTGTAGTTATTTTTATTTCCCCTTTCAGTGACTTTCATATAAGTTCTATTTTAAAACAGAGCTAGAATCAGAGCTAGAATCAACTTCCATTTATAATTGTGTTTCCTGCCTTTTCAAATTGACATTTGGATTTACAGCAGGAGTTTCCACTGGTCAGATCTGAGGAATAACCTGCCTGCGGAGTTAGGCAAGGTTTCCCACTACCATGGAATCCAGGAACAATTTGGAAAATAATTCTGACCTCATTCCCAACTGAGGTTCAAATGAAACTGAGGTTCAATTCTAACTGATAGATGGTTGGGGTCTGTGGAAATCAGGGTGTGGGCAGGGGAAGTGCATGACCTGAGAGAAGAGGGAGCCTTGACTATTAAGGATAGAATTGGCCAGAATCAGCAACAGGGCTGGGATTGTCAGGAGAGGTGACTAAACCCATCAGGACACAGGGCGCTGGGTGATGGAGAGGATGGTGCAGCTCAATGTCAAGAGCTATCTCAACTGACCTTACAAGTCTCCTAGTCTACACCCTCCCCAGCTGCACCACTACAGTGCTCCCCACCCACCATCACATATATTATTTGTAGAAACCTCACATGGGGGAGAGAATTTCCTTGGTGTAAAGGAAATTGGTATAGATGAGGAGAACCAGAGCCCTTGTTTGCCAACAGCAGATCAGGCACAGGCTGTACTTGAGCTCCTAGTGACATCAAGGGAGAGAGTCTCAAGTGATATTAGGGATCAAGGGTGAATCAGTGCCACCACATAGGCTATCCAGTGCAGGACAGATGGACAGATGTCTGTGGATAGATTCAAGGAGTAGCCGTAGGCAAAAGCAAAACATCAACAGGCCACAGCCACAAGAGCCCACAAAAGCAGCATCTGAGACCAAGAAGAAGAAACACAGGCAGTGTGCAAAGTGTGCCAAGGCAGACTCGACAGAATGGGAAACACCATGGTGTTGGCATGTAGGGCCTGAGGTCAGTGACAAAGTTACCTGAAAGACCTTTCTTAAGGATATCTAAAAAAACACCCATTACATTGCTAGCACGTGATAGGTTTCACCACCTCCCTGGTGTTAGACACTTTGAACATGTCTAATTTCCTGAGAAATTATTTCATGACCAAAACTTCTCCATCTATGTATGTAACATTATTGTCACTTTAGTCTGGTTTCTAAAGATGTTGTTAATCAATTATTTGGTTATTATTATTTCTTATTCCCTGCCAAACAAAGTCTAAACTTTACATCACTTTGGACCTAATAACATCTTTGGGATAGAATTCATTATGTAAATCTCAAACTGAGGCTCAAAAAAATGAAATTACTTGCCTAACAACGTTATACTAGGGGGTTATGCATACTGTAATTTCAAAATCCATTTTTGTAACCACCATACTATGCTGAAACGCTATGCTAAAAAAATACTCAGAAAGCTTGCAAATATGCATACTTAGCTTGAGTGACTAAACAATGGAACTTTTATATTGTCTGTTTTAGAATCATCAGTTACAAACTGAACATGAATTGTCCCCCAGGGGGCTCCTAGAGTCTATGGAATTGAGGAAGCTTATCTACCTACACAAGCAGAGCTACTCCCACACAAGGACTCCTCATGAAAAGCTACCAAGAGAACATAATTCTAATTTAGAAATACATTTAATTGTAATAATTTATCAAAAATATTTGAAAATATTTGCAATAAATAGATTTCTAGTAATCATTTATTTTATTATTGTGCCATTCTAAAAGTAACATTTACCTAAGATTAATTAAAGATCACTTTTATTTAATAGGACATTATTAATTCCAGGATATGTGCTGAAAGAATTTAAAGTAAAAAAGAAAAGCTAGAGGAAATTATTTCTTTTCTCCAAAATGTGAAAATTTTTGTGAGAGGATATAAAAATTGCCAAACTCCTAATAAGGAGTATATATACTCAGTAATACAAGATCGAGATTAACATTGTGTGGTTATTAAAACTCCCTCAATTCATTGGTTATCTCTTAAAATTAAATTAGGCTCTCACTTTTAATGTATTCCTCTCACTGAACAGGTATATCCTGTCTATTTTTTTTTTACTATGTGGTATATGAGAGTTAGGTTCCTGGGCTGGAAATCTTCAGCTGGACACAAAGTTTGCTGTTTGTACTGGGTAAACCTTGTGACTTCTTTAAGCCTCCACATTTTTTTTTGTCTCAAAATAATGATTTAGGATTACATAAAGTAAAAATAAACATATTAAAAACCTACTATGTGCCCCTGTGTCCCTAGCATTACATCCCTGATAGTGTTTAATTCATATGAACAGGTGAAAGAGATGTGATGCACTGTACTCAAATCAGGATGGACCAGGTTATGCTAGGAAAGATGGAAGGAAGAGACAGAAGGAGGAAGGGGGAAGGGAATGTAGGACACTTCAGTGCCTTTTAAAAATAGCATTTATTTCAAGCACACATAAACCCACATGCAGGTTGGGTCACCTCCTTCATACAGTAGCAACCCTTGCTGCAACATGAGGTCTCTTCGTCACTACAGCAGGGCACATGTGTGAGTCTCAGTGCTGAGCAGGATGTTTGTCGGACACAGAGGTGATTGCCTCACTTGGCAATCAGAGCTCAGGAGGTGTCCCCTGAAGCCTGACTTCAAGGGAGACTAAGACAGGAGTCATCCCAATGCCTGAGATCATAAATGGTAGATGCTTCTCTTCCCTCTGCCACAGTTACTAGGCCCTATCACCACATGAAAGGCAGGGGGCCCTGGGAGCACTAGGTAGTTTGCTTAGGGTCATGTAGCTAATAAATGAGGATGCACAGGACCTGAAGAATTCATGGCTTACCTTACCACATTCTAGACCAAAGGAACCTCCAAGTCTCCTTCCACTTTAAGCAGTTGCCTCCTTGACTGCTCCCAGTAAACTGAGTACTTGATGATGAAAAGTACTTTTGTTCGTTTTCCTTTTACAGTTTTTCACTATACTGCATGATCCTTTTTCACATAGCCACAGACTAGCACATGCAGCAATTTTTATTACATATTTTTGTGATCAGCCCTTTCCAGTTATCAAAACTTGGTCAGATGGTGAAGACTGACATCAAGTCTATGTCAAGTAACTAGTAACTGGATGTAGCTCAAAGCACTCATAATCCTACCATAATGGAATGTTTAGTTTACTATTCAGTAGTGGCGAGGACGAAAAGCATTTTTAAATAATTGCGCACATCATTAAAGGTTTTTATTTTCTCATAATTTTTAACTAATGCTAATTAACTTCTCTATTTTTTAAAAAAAACAATAAAAAAACTAGTTACAAACATTATAATTTGGAGGTAAAATTCTGGGGTGATAGAAAATGCTTTTTGGGTACATGGGATTTATAATTAGTGAGTCCTATTGTTGGGAACTTCAATTTGCTATTTTTGTTCTGTTTCTCCTGTAGAAAGCATACCCTTTATTTGAAAGCATAGCTAGAGACCTCTGGGTGAAGGGAGCCTGAGAAGTTCAGGGTACGAGACCCAGTGAGATAGGAGATATACAGGGGCTCTGGCCAAGACCATATTAGCAATGCCAAGTGACATGCCACAAACCCCAAGACAAAAGGAAGATGTAATCTGTGGTATTATATTCTTCCCTGATCAGTTGGCAACAGTGTCCAGACATTTCCTACCCATTGTAGCAGGTAGCAAAATGTGACCCAAGATTAATCACCTATAGCCTGCTCTACTTCAGAATCACTGTGGATCCTCGAGGTATCATTTCCACCCCAAGTCTAACTCTTTAGAACCAAGTTAAGAAAAGCCAGATATTGTAAATAGCATCCACTTTCACTTTTTTTTTCCTTTTCAACCATTCTAAATTTATTTTAAGTCTGAAGACTAAGCTAAAGACAAAACATACACTCATGAAAGATTTAGGTCTCCTGATTCTCATCTTTATGTTTACCATTTCTGTTGGCATAAACAGGTAAAAATTGAATGACAAATTTTATTTTTCTCTGGCTCTTGGGTATGTTCAAGTAATAATGCTTCAGAGCTTTATGTGTAATATGTAAAGCAGGATTTCTTGAAATGAAAAAGTCTAAAATTTATGTCTCATATTTTGGTTTAAAAGAAGGAGGAATATAGATACTTCTGTTTTTATCTCTAAATGTTTAACAAAAGCCTAAGTAACATCATCTCTTTATGTTTTAAATACAAAAAACATTCCATTTCTCAAGCTTTCCTAAACTTGAATGAGTCTAGAAAGAGTCCTGGACCACAGTTGAATATTCAGAATACATCTGAAGTGGCACCCCCTTTCTCCACAGAAAAGATTTAACTGGGCTTCTCCAGAAATCTTCACCAAGACTTATTTTAGGACTGTCAGCAAAAGAGTCTCGGCAAAAGAGTTCAATGTAGATAGACTTCCTATTTTCGTATCGCCCTATTTTACTTGGCCACTGGCCGAGAAGATACTAGCACTCCAGGTGCTGGACACCCCCTTACTAGTTCTCACAAACGTATCTAGTATAGTACTTTGAAAAATATGTAAACAAGTCCTCTGGCCTTGAACTGGGGCTTTACAGAAATGTCTGCATTTTTAAGATAAGTTACAAATGGGCTCCATGGTAACAGCTGGCAGGGGGAGGAAAGAAAGGGGAGAAGAAGCTCTCCCCTTCTCAGGTGTTGTCCTTGAAGAGTTAACTTGCCCAAAAAGGGAAAGAAAAAGCTGCTTTTATGTGAACTTCTGCAGACTGTGAACTTCTGAGCCCCTCCCCTTACATGCTAGGTATAAAACTCTGAAACTCCCTGAACTTGGGGTTCAGGGGATTAGTTGATTTCAGCAAAAGCTGTGCCCTCTGAACCTGGCTGCAGCCAAATAAAACTGTTTCCTGCTATCTTTGGTGCCTTGCCTCGTTTGTCCCTACAACATTTTTGGCAACCATGAAGGGACAGAGGAGGTAGGGAGGCTATTCTGCCTCTTTTGTCTCCAGCGACTGGCTTCCCTGAAGTCCCCTTGGCACGCCCAGGCCACTCTTGGCTTGAAGGAGGATCAACTCACTCAGCATCCTAGGGCTGCCACCCCGAGCACAATGGAACCCACAGGCAGCAGGAACAGAATTAGGGTTTTGGAGCACCGCCCATCTGAACAGGTAGGATCCGGGTCCATTTGGTTTTGCAGCCACCTGACTTCCGCTTCGAGGCCTAAGCGGGTGGAAGAGAGGCTTGATCAACTTTGTTGGGTCCTGAGTACCCTCCAGAGTGGTTGGAGCTGAAAGGGTCCCGGGGAGTCGCCTGAGTAGTCTCTTTTCGGGGTCAGCGAGCAGAGGGGACACCATGAGGCCCTGTTTGTTTGGTTTGGAATTGTTGGAATATGGCCGGTATAGAAATTCTGTCCTGGCCATGTCTGTGGGAAAGTGTATGAATGAGATGGACAAAGGGAAGGGTTCCGACCCAACCCGAGGACCAAAGCGAGTGCAGAGTCCTGATCCGCGGTTCCCTGGCACCTCATACAGTCTATGGCAGAATTTCACCAACCAAAGCCTAGGTGAAAGCTCCAGGTCAGGGATTGATACGGACCCACAAGGCTAAGAGGGCCCTATGTCCCCGCGAGGGGAGCGGCCAGAGATGGACGAAGCAAGTCTTCTCCTAAGTGTGTTATTTTTTTCTAAGTGTGCAACATCGATGCAGGGTGGAACATGGGAGGCACCTAAGGAAACTGAGCCTTCTGAAATGTGTGTTAGAAACCTTTAGGAAGGTTTTCCTGGTAACCGTGGGATGAGACCCACTCCAAAAAGGGTGCATACTCTGTGAATTAGAATGGCTCACCAAGATGTGGGCTGGCCACCAGAAGGATCTTTAGATAAGATAGTCATTGCTGAGGTCCTTTGGATTGTTATTGGAACCTCTGAACCAATTCTCTTACATTGATTGCTATCAAGAGATAGTACAGAAACAGCCCCCTTGGTTGACAGCCTGTCTGGATGGACAGTCCAAGCTGATGTTAGCCAGGAGCATAGAGGTCTCTAAGACCCAGTAGAAAGCAGCTAAACAGAAAACCTGACTAAGAAAGACAGGAAAGGGAACAGTTTTCCCTGTGAGCCAGAAGAGGACCCAAGACCTTATTGCCACTCTACCCAACTTTGCCAAGACCACTGGGACAACAAACTGACCCCTCAGTCCCCTTGTCCTCAGAGGCAACAAATGATGGCCCCCCAATGCTGGCTATTCCTTCCTCTGTGATGTCCTCAGAGCCAAAGGCTTCCTAGGACCAAAGACTCTTTCACCTCCCAAGATTAAGGTGGGAGATTTATCCCAAGACTAGAGCCACAACTCAGATGAGAATTCTCCAGATGCCCCAGCAAGGGACTAAAGGACATACCCATGTTGACCAGAAGGGAAATGTCTGAGGGAGACAAGGCAGTTTTGTGTGCCAACCTTTCACCACCATTGAGCTCATAAGCTGGAAAAACCATACTCCCTCCTACACGGAGAATCCCTGGGCCGTGACTGATCTGATGCAGCCCATTATCCAGACCTAGGATGGGGCCCCAACAAAGAAGAAGGTCTAAAGATAAAGAAATATCAAGAAGCCCTCCTGGGAATTTCTAAAAGAAAAGGTGGGAAAAAAAGAGAATAAAACACACTGAATGTGCCCAAGAGTTAAAAGGAATCAGAGCCAGCCCTGAGCCCTAGCCTAAGCCAAGCGCATCTGCAAACAGAGCCAAGATAAGCCTCCTGCTGCTCCAGTATCTCCCTCTGGAATCCTCCATAGCGCTGAACATTTCTATTGGCCCCACATCTGCCTAAGGCCCCGCTGCCCTATGAAACTGGCAGCAATAATCAAAAGAGATGTGCCCAACTGACTCAGAGCTAAATGTCCAGGCCCCAGGCCACTGCTGCTGCAGCCCCTATCCCTGCCCAGAGGTGCCTGGGGGAGGAGGGCACCATACAAACATTGTAAAGAAATGCACAGGCGCAAGCAACAGGTGATCAATGCAGCCTTTGCGGGTCAGGCTCAGAGAGCCATTTGCCAAAAATTACAATCCTAGAGAACTTTACTGAGAAGTGTGCCAGTGAGCTGATGAAGGTGGCCACCACAGTTTTCATCAATCAAGATCCAAAGTCTCAAAGACAGGCAGACCAAAAAGATAAAAAGGAGGATGGATCTCCTTACAGCTGCCCTCATCACAAACCCCGAGGTCACTCAAAGGGGGGGTCTCACTAGAACAAAGCCAATGGTCCAAATGTTTATAAGGAAAAAAAAGCGTGGCCAGACAAAAGGGGAAGCCTCCAGTGGCCCAGGCAGACAAGTACCCACTGCCATGCTCAAAAGCTGAGACTTGAACAGAGAAGTAGCAAATGTTTTCCCCCAGCCTTTGGCCCCAGCCCCTCCTTTCAGTTTCTTCCCTCTTGCTCCAAGGTTGATGATTGACGAATATGGCAGGGGTCCCAGAGACACACACAACTGCATCTGATGCATGGGACCCAGCGCCTCAGGAGGACTCAGCTGCTGAAAGCATCCAAATGAACCAGGAATATGTTCATGTTAACAGCCAGTAGTGGGACATAGGTGCTCACTCCAAAAGGACATGCCACCCTGGCTCTAAGCCACATGCTGTGAGTCACCAACAGAAAGGGCCACAGAGCCCCATGCATCCAGGCATACTGAACAAAAACACAAGCAGGGCAGCTACAGACAATAAGAGCAGGCTCCCCCTTGACAATAGGAGAAAGCCACGCAGACAAAGAGCAACACCTAGGTGGGCACAATGTGGCTGCCAAACTGGGACCTGCATAAGACCACACTGTTGCCCTTCAACTTTGCCAGTTGGCCCACGACGAGATTTACATAGGTGCCTTTTACACAAATGATGTCCCAGGTCATCAGTCTCTGCTAAGATTTATCTTACATTTAAGAGTTGGAGAATCCCAGCAGCCAAGATCCTGCATTGGGAGATAACCAAAAAAAAAAAAAAAAAAAATTCTTGCATCTTAAAGCACCAGACGCTCTGTGTACTCCTCCCTTCCCTAAATGACAGTTCCTCCCAGGGGCTTGAGTACACCATCTTTGTGACAGCACTGGACTCTGACTTAAAGTCTACATTTATCAAGAAAAAGTAAAATACCTTGGTTACCATCTGACTCAGCAACAGAACAGAACAACAACTGAGCCTTAAAAGAAACAGGAGATCTGCTCAATTCCAGTCCCTTCAACCTGCCATCAGACTAGAGAATTCTTGGGGGCTACTGGGTTCAGCCATATATGGATGCCTGACTTTTCAGTCATGGCAAAACCCCTCTATGAAGCCACAAATGGGGGAAAAGGAGATCCTCTGATGTGGGGGCCAACAAAGCAAAAGGCCTTTGAGGACATTAAACAAGCACTCACCAGTGCACCTGGATTAGGACTCCCTGACCTCACAAAGCCTTTCTTTCTGTATGTCCACGATCAGTCTGGAGTGGCTATGGGACTTTTGACTCAGATGCTGGGGGACATGGCACTGACCAGTGGCCTATTTGTACAAACAGCTGGACTCTATAGCCCAGGGCTGGCCAACATTTTTATGGGCCCTTGCAGCCACAGCTCTTCTGGTGTTGGAAGCTGATAAACTGTTCATGGGGCAAGAATTGTTTTTCAGGGTTCTTCATTCAATTTTGACATTATTAAAATATAAAGGACACTATTGGTTGACTAATGAAAGAATGGTCAAATATCAGGACATGTTATGTGAAAACCCATGTATCTATGTTGAGATCGTCAGAATTCTAAAGCCAGCAACTTTGTTGCCCATTGGACCTGTAAAACCTGATCACAAATGTGTTGAGGTCATGGATGAAGTGTTCTCCGCAGGCCAGACCTAACAGATCAGCCTCTCAAAGACGTTGATGCAGAGTACTTCACAGATGGAAGCAGTTTTATAAAAGATGAGGTATGTTTGGCTGGATATGCAATTGTCACTCTGGACTCTACTATCGAGGCAGAACCTCTGCCTCAGAGAACTTCAGCACAAAAGTAAAACTTATTGCTTTGACTCGAGCACCTCTGTTGTCAGCAGGAATCTGTGTGGATATTTACATAGACTCAAAATATGCGTTCGGTACCCTTCATGTTCATAGGGCCTTATGTAGGCTAATTAACTCAGGAAAAAAAATGGGGGGACTTGATGTATGGGCAAGAAATTCTTAAACTCTTGGATGCACTGTGGGCTCCCAAGAAGGTAGTGATTTCGGCTCCCAGGAAGGTAGTGATTATATATTTCCAAGGTCATCGAAAGGGAAACACTGTAGTTTCTCAGGGCAACCACAGAGCTGACAGAGAGGCCCGGTTAGTTGTCTATAAGAAACTGGAAGAAAATCTAGTCCCAGGTTTAAATGATGCCCTTCTGCCTGGCTGACCACCTAATAGAATGGGAGCCAACATACTCTCAACATAAAAGTAAGTGATTTAAGACTGAACAAGAAAATTTTCTCCCAGGTGGATGGTAGAGATTTTCTGATGGCTGGCATAACCATCCCAGAGACTCTAGCCCCAGCCTTTATCAGACAGCTTTGCAGGAAAACATATTGGACATATAGCACTTGAGACAGTTCTGAGTTACATTTCTATGTCTCCTGGCTCACAAGCAACACCTAGATGATCTGCAAACAATGTGAGGTTTCTGCTCCCATCAAATCTTGTTAGGGCCAGAGCTCCCACCAGGAATCCCAACTATAGGAGGAGCACCTTTTGAAGACGTGGAAGTAAACTTCACTGAACTACCATTCTCACAGGGCTATAAGTAACTTTTGGTTTTTGTGTGTTCCCACTCTGACTGGGTGGAAGTCTTTCCTACCTGCACTAAAAAGGCTAGGGAGATACTAGGATGCTTCTCTGGGAAACTATTCTCAGATTTGATGTCCCAATAACTATTGGCTCAGACAACGGGCCAGCTTTTGGGCAGAAGTGATACGATTGCTGACCATATATCAGATGAAAGTTACGTACTGCTTATAGGCTGCAGAGTTCTGGTAAATTTAAAAGGATGAACAGGACTTTAAGGCTCAATTGGGTAATCTGTATCAGGAGACTTACTTACATTTGTGATTAATTTCTCCCTATTACACTGTTGAGGATTCGATGCACTCCCACTAGGAAGAATGGATTCTTTTCTTTTGAGATAATATATGGGATGTCCCCCGCTCTTATTAAGGGACTACAGGGAGACTTAAGAGAGATAAGAAAATTAACCCTGAGACTACAGCTTCAGGTCTTAGGGAAAACTTTATAGGTTCTCAACCAATGGGTTAGAAAAAGATTGCCAGTAAGTTTGATCCAGGTGCACACTCCTTCAAGCCTGGAGATTGAGTCTGGTCAAAGAATGAAATATTCAATCCCTGAACTTCTTTGGAAGGGCCCTTTCACTGTTATTTTATCCATGCCAACTGCAGTCAAGTTTGCAGAGATAGGTCCCTGGATTCACTACACCAGACTCATGCCGGCAGCTGAGGACTGGGCTTGCTCTCCAGATGCTGCTACGCCCTTGAAGCTGATCATCCCAAAGAAAAAGGAGCACCAGAGAAGCTTGAGGATCAGAAGGACAACAGCCCTGCTCCAGTCAAACCTGAAGCTGACTGGTCTACGCACAGCTGAAGCTTGAGGAGACTATGGCCCTGATTCAGTCACACAAGAGGGACCGGCTGATCAATGCATGGTGAAAGATAAACTTTCCACCAGGACTAATGTACACTTTCATCCTCTAAGATCATTCTTATACTATAATGCATTGCCACCCTTGCTTCTAGATATATACATAGTTCTCTGTTTGGTTTTTGCTACTGGTTTGATAACAGTAACTCCTACTGACTGGACTCTGGGTAACAAAATTTCACTTATACTTTTTTTATATTCCTTATATAAATTCTCTAGAATTTGTTTGGTGTTATTAGTTTGGCTTTGTTGTTTAACCTATGCTAACGAAAATGTTAGTCTATTATTTAGTTTGGTTTCCTTTGATAACCTTAAGGGATTCTGCCCTACTCCTATTCCAACCATGGAGATCATGTAAACCATGTGTCAAGACAATCCACTATAACTAAGAGGTGGTAAAACATATATTTAGGACCTGTCCCACCAGAGGAATGCTATAGATGGATGACTGTTTGGAGAGGAAAAAGAAGTCCATTGGAAAGAAACTTGATTTAGGAGGTCACCAATCTTGCGGTGAAGGTAACTGGCCACCCCAGAGGATTATCGCCACTTATGCTCCTGCTACCTGGACACAAAATGGAAGTTAGAGTTATAGAACACCTATTTACATGTTAAACAGAATTACTCACTTAGAAGCTGTACTAGAAATTATTATTAATCAGACTCCCACAGTCTTTGACATCCTGGCCACAAAACAGACCAGATGCTAGTGACTAACTATCAAAACCACTTGGCATTAGATTACCTACTTGCTGAGGCAAAAATATATGTGGATAGTTCAACAGCTCAGATTGTTCATCCAAATGGATCACAATAGACAAACAGTTAGGAATATAGCCAACAACACAAGAGAACTAGCACATGTCCTAGTTCATACCTAGAAGGACATTAAAGTTTGGGTCCCAAACATACCTTTGGGAGATGGTGTTCAACTATTGTTAGATTTAAAAGCTTAACTGGTATAGTGGGTATGCTGCAGCTAACCTGTTTATTGCTCTGATGTTTAGCTCCACTGTGCACTAAAACTATTGGGTCCACTATAGAAGCTGCTGTTGAAAGGATGACAACAACTAAGATTTTGATATTGTATAAGGCTTTAAGCCAAGATAACAGTAATGATGCTCTTAAATTTAAAGGATTAAATTATGGGGAGCATCATTAAAGGGGGAATTGAGGTGGCACCCCCTTTGTCCTCAGAAAATACTTAACTGGGCTTTTCCAGAAACATTCACTCAGACTTATTTTAGGACTGTCAGCAAAAGAGTCTCGGCAAAAGAGTTCATTGTAGATAGACTTCCTATTTTCGTGTCGCCCTATTTTGCTTGGCAACTGGCCGAGATGGTACTAGCACTCCAGGTGCTGGACACCCCCTTACTAGTTTTTCACAAACATATCCAGTATAGTACTTTGAAGAAATGTGCAAACAAGGCCTCTGTTCTTGAGTGGGGCTTCACAGAGATGTCTGCATTTTTAAAATAAGTTACAAATGGGCTCCATGGTAACAGCTGGCAGGGGGAGAAAAGAAAGGGGAGAAGAAGCTCTCCCCTTCTCAGGTGTTGTCCTTGAAGGGTTAACTTGCTCAAAACAGTGAAAGAAAAAGCAGTTTTTATGTGAACTTCTGCAGATTGTGAACCTCTGAGACTCTCCCCTTACATGCTGGGTATAAAACTCTGAAACTCCCTGAACTTGGGGTTCAGGGTATTAATTGATTACAGCAAAAGCTGCCCTCTGAACCTGGCTGCAGCCAAATAAAACTGTTTCGTGCTATCTTCGGTGCCTTGCCTCATTTGTCCCTACAACACATCTTGTCCCTGTGACCAAAGTTAAAGGAAGGCTGAGGTGGAAAACCATTTCACATTTTAGAAATCACAAATCACAGGATCACTCAGAGTTTATTGGAAAAATAAACTTAAAATGTTGGTGAATTTAGTTTCTTTGCAAGTACTATTGTTCTTTATATTAAAAAAGAAAGTTAGGATATGATGTTTATTGGGTACACCTTGTCCTATTTTGACCATATAACTGCTCAAAGTTGCTAAAGTTTCTTCTAGAGATTTCCAAATAGAAGCATCAATATCTACTTTGCTATGTCACATGCTGTGTGTTGTTGGCCAAAGGCAGAGTTGAGATGCTGTCATTCTTTAGATCGTCATTGTACAATTGAGACTCAGAGTAGTTGACACACTTAGTAGTGTCAGCTGAGAGTCCAGGGTAGGATGGGAGCCTCACAGTCTTATGATCTGCAGATATGCTGCTTCCATAGAAGTAAATCCTCATTGTTTGGAACAGCCAGCCAACCAATATCATAGAAGTCTTTCAAACTTCCCAGGTTTATAAATAATGAAAGTGAAATACATCCTAGAGTCCCCTTAAGGCAGTGTTGCTTAACCTGGGCTGCACTTTAGAAATATACCAGGAGTTTAAAAACAAAACTGACAACTTGGCCTACCCTCCCAGCCAATTAATTTGCAATCTCTGGGAAGCAAGCCTATCATTCAGATAGTTTTCTAGGTGTTTTTGCTCTGCAGCCATGTTTGAGAATGATCATCTCAGTGTGAGTAGAGACTAGATTAAAACAAATGGAATGAATACATAGGAATTAATGAAAAGTCTATTTTTTTTTAAAAAAGCTCATATCCTACCTATAATTTTGGCTTATACTTTATATTTATCCTTTACAATCTCAATTTATGCAATCATTTACAGCAGCCTATAAAGTTTGCTATCATTAGTAGTATTAGTGATATTAATATTTATTATGATTATGGGGAGTTGTTAGCCAGATATTATTACATAAGACCTTTCTCTTTTCTACACTAGCATTTCCCCCTGGAATATTTATGCTCTAAAAAAACAGAATAAAAAGGTTCATTTATGTTCAAATAATTTTTTGAATGCCTCCAGGAGACAAATTTAAAGATGTTCTCTTACTACAGAACATCTTAGCGATTTTAAATGCAAAATCCTCTGAAACTCTCAACTATTATGAGAGTTATGTTACTTCAACTGATTTGTTCAAGGAAAGTTTTGCTACTGTGAACTTCATTGGGAACACTGACTAGGTACAAACCTGTTGTGTAGTATGCTTTATACTAGACTCTTCTGTGGTCTCCAAAGCTGTAGGGGAGTAGGGTAAAGGCAAGTACCCGTGTTAAAGGTGGCATGTGGCCAGTGTTCTCGGACAGAAATAAAAGCTAGAGAGGTTGAGAAAAAGAAAAAAATACCTCCAGCTGCTAGGAGAGGCTGCCTAGGAAATGTGACATTTCCTAGGAAACTTAACATGGTATCAGTTTCCACCCAGGGCCCCACACTCCAGACTCCACCACTGGCAACCTTAGCTGCAGTTTCTGATCCCTGAGAAATTCTGTAAAAATGCTAGTACCTATTTCCAGAGTGTGATTTATCTGATCTGGGGTATAACCTAAACACTAGAATTTTTTTTAATGTGTCCAAGTGATTTAATGAGCAAACAGAGTTGCAATCACACTGTGAATCTTGGCAAAGTCTTATCCAGAAGAAAGAACTGATGCTTTTCCCTGCATCAATCTTAGGCCAGGCCTCTCTTCTGTTTTCATGGTCAAAAACCATAAATAGCCAGCTATAGATTTTAACCTTATTTATCTCTATACCATT
This sequence comes from Callospermophilus lateralis, assembly GCF_048772815.1. Classification (NCBI taxonomy): domain Eukaryota; kingdom Metazoa; phylum Chordata; class Mammalia; order Rodentia; family Sciuridae; genus Callospermophilus; species Callospermophilus lateralis. Next base: position 21,577,693 of record NC_135310.1, on the reverse strand, counting down.
TTCTAGCTACTTCCAGATTTGCTTCCTTGTTTCAGATTTTTCCCTCCAGGGGTATGCCTAACATAAAATGAACTGTAGACTTATTTCTGAACAGGGATAACAGAGCCCTTGACATCAGCCTGACAGAATTCACATATCTTCACCAGATTTCTAAGCTTAGATAAGATGCCCACCTTTTAAATCCTCAATTCCCTCATTTGTAAAGCAGGGTTAATACTAATACCAGACCCTACAAGGTTGTTCTGAGGATGATAACAATTTAACTGTGGGAGCCCCAGGCACAGTGCTTGCAGTAAATGTTAGGTATTGTTGACATTGTCACCATCATTATTTTATCACCTTTTGTCAATCAACTTGAATCCTTTTATGAAATTCAGACACAAACTTGACAGGAGCCTGTTAGGACCTGGAAGCTTAAGTATACAAGCTTTTGTTAGGTCTACAAAATCTCAGTTTCCTTCCAGACCCACACTTTTTTCAAGGTGAGTTGTTTGTACCACTGAACTGAAGGTGGAGCAACACTGCCTTGGTTCCTTGGCTCTCAGCCTTGACTGCAGATTAAAAATCATTAGAAATCCACCCCAGACAAGTTAAACCAGAATTTCTGGGAGTGAGACTCAGTCATCATTATTTTTATAGTTTTGTCAGTGACTCCAAGTGCAGCTAAGGTTGAGAAACTAGTTTAGGTGCAGAGGCTGCCAGTAGCCTCCAAACTCTTAAGTGACCTGCCCTAGGCCCCCTCCTTCCCACTTCTCCCTCTTTTGAACTCGCTCCCTCTGCTACTGCAGCCAGATTCTACTTTCCTTCCCATCCCATTGATATGCTTACTCTGTCCTCAAACTTGCTTGGGCTCAGATTTTGAACTTAAACTTGACCACTGATATTCAGCCACACCAGAGTTCCAGAGTCCTACCCTTTGCCACTTCCCAGAAGTGTCCCCTCCCCTGTGATTACAGCAATTTTTGATATAGCCTTGTCGCCACCTACAGTCATGTCCTTTACTCTAAAATCCGCTAAAGGGAAGGGTCTGTATCTAATTTGTTTTATTTTAATTTCCACTAGGTAAACATTTATAGACACAGAAACAAAGAATAAAACCTTAAAATAAAAAAAAGTAAATTTTGTCCACGAGTATTACCAAGAAGATGGATGGCGAGTCCTTCATTGTACGGCTTTCAGAGTTCTTTTACTTCCGCGGTCAGTTGTGGTTCTCACAACAGCCTTTTAAAGTTTTCTAAGCCCAGTTCTCACTCAAAGTGAGGATCAGGGAAGCCAAAACTTGCCTGTGAATGAATAGCCAACAGGCAGCCACGGCAGGTCTCAAACATGTTCCTTGGGGTATTTAAGGCTGCTTCTATCACATCCTACTCCCAGGCAGAACTCCACAGTGTGGTTGCTGGGACTCAGTGTCAGAAAAGTGCCAACTAATGAGAATAAAGTAGGGCCATGGAGAGCTGTTCTTGTTCCTGCCTTTGCCTAATTTTGTGGTGAAGGAAGCCCTAGGGCTCTTGAAACCCAGAAGTTTTATATTATACCAAAAAAGGGGGGTGTCTGGGACTTGAATTGATTTCTCTTTAGTACTCTGCACTTTCTTTATTCAAGAATAACTAATTTTGAGTCAGGCTTCTGTGCAAAGCACTGCTATGGTATTTGCCTGGATCATGGGTTTCTGGCAATGTCTTTGGCTCGACCATGAGCCTGTTTCCTCTACTCAGCCTGTTTCCTCTCTCTGAGCCAGTTCAGCATTAGGGGAATGGGGAGAAGAACTGCCTGTGTATAACAGGAAATCAATAGATGCAAATAACACAGAGAGATGCTCATCACTTATCTTTCAAGGTCTTCTAGCCTGTGAATGATAAAGCAAAATTGACAAAGCAACAAACCATGTCTGATAAAAAAAAAAAAATGTGCTCGTGACTTCATGATGAATGCTCTTTTGAACATAACACAAATCCAAATTTTTAAGACATGAACAAAACACTTATTGAACTCAGTTATTCTCTCATTTTGTTATAGCTAATTGGTAGTTCTTTTTTTTAATATTTTAGTTGGACACAATACCTTTATTTTATCTTTATGCTGAGGATTGAACCCAAATCCTTGTACATGCTAAGCAAGAACTCTACCACTGAGCCGCAATCCCAGCCCCCCAATTGGTAGTTCTAATAAAATGAAAAGCTCAGAGTCTTTAGTCAGAAACAATTTCAATTGCCCCTTTATATCAATAGCAGCTTCCATGTCTTTCTAGACTAGCACAGCTTGTTGCTTGTCTTAACCCTAAGGTAAGGCATGAGGAGGGCAGGTGATATGTCACACACTTCTTTGTGTCACAGTAAAACCTTACTCATGATTTGTGTATTGTACACACATATATTAGATGCTGAATAGTTTTAACTGATGTGAAAACCAATTAAATAATTCAAGAGATCTCTTGCATCTCTTCCAATGCCTACAGTGGTGCTTGGTATTAAGTGGGCATTCAGAGATTATTAATGAATGAATATACAATCAACTATGAATATTTTTTGGGTAAACTGAGTTTGCTTTTCAAATTTATTTAGCCAATTCTGGAGATTGAAAGACATTAAATTTGCCAAGTAAAAGCACAGCCATGCTACAAATAAGTGCATAAGTGCTAAGCCTTGGTGTTTATCATGTTTCCAGGAGTGTGCTTCCTATGACTCAGCTCTCTGAGGTTGATATCTATTTAACAAGGAACTTTCAGATCTTCAAGGTCCATCTGTATCAAACACCAACTCTTTAGGGGGTAGGAACAAACTTTTTCAAATCCTGTCTTCATTCATGGGCAACTCAATGATCAAAAGGAAGTATTTTGGAGCATTTAAAAAATATCCAGGTATCTGCATATGCAGAAGTATGTAGCTAGACCCTTAAAAAATTCAATCTTTTGCTGAAGTATGTTCAAAATATCATTTATTTGTTGTATGAGCAACAAACATACTTGAATCTAATCACCCTTAGCCCATTTTCAGGAATCATGGGAAGATAGAGGAACATACTAAATGAAACAGCCAAGATGCACACAGATAAACACAAACGGAGACACTCCATAGGTATTTGACTTTCAAACAAGTTAATGGCCCGAAAAATAAAAAAGTAAAGGATCCTGCTCTAGATGAAATTTCTTCATGTTAAGAATGACTTGACATTATGGTCTGGTCCCTGCAATTGAATGGAATATATAAACCTTTCAAAGACTATTTTGTAGATAAACAAAGAAATTTGTAAAGGAGTCAGACATTGAATGACAGCTTTATTTTTATAAGAATAATAATCTGTTATTAAATATTTCCCTAGTAGGTTTAGACTGCTATAAAAAAAAGTGCCATAGATTGTCTTAGAAAATAAACATTTATTTCTCACAGTTCTAGGGGATGAGCAGTCAAAAATCAGGGTGCTGGTAATATCCAACATCTGGTGAGGATCCACTTCCTGGGTTGCAGACAGCAGAATCCTCCTTGTGGTTTCATGACAGAAAGACGACTAGGTAACTCTCTGCCCTCTCCTTAACAAGGCACTCATCACATTAATGAGAGCTCCACCCTTAAGAACTAATTGTCTCCTACAGGCTCCAATTTCTAATATCATCATGGGGATTAGTGCTTCAACATTTGAATTGGAAGAGGTAGGGGAGCTAAGGTTCTGTCCCTGGCAATTGTGATGAAGGAGATAATGGTATTGTCTGTATGCAGGTTAATATTCACTTATACTTGGAGATGTTTGTACAGCAAGGTCCTTAGTGATGAAATATTAATGTTTAAGATATGCATTAAAATACTTCAAAATAAAACAGAAAAGAAACAAAATAAGGAGCAAGTATAGAAAATGCTGATAATTGTTGAATATGGATGATGTGTATATACATGTGATATTATTATAATATTCTGCTGACTTTCACATAGAAAAATTTGAAGAACAAGAAATAAGGTTCATTGTAAACTCAGCTCATGGTTCTAGTCCTCCTTGGAGGTCATCAACTCTGGAGCTTAGGCTTAAAGAATCATTCTATGCCTGAAGTGCAAGAAGTAAAATCAAGAATCTATAAATGGGAGGGTATCAAACTAAAAAGCAAAGGCAACAATCAAGAATGTGAAGAGAGAGCCACAGATGGGAGAAAATCTTCACCACCTGTATACCTCAAATAGAGCACTCATCTCCCGGATATATAAAGAACTCAAAATCTTAACACCAACAAAAAAAGGAAGGAAGGAAGGAAGGAAGGAAGGAAGGGAGGGAGGGAGGGAGGGAGGGAGAGAAAAACAACAACAAAAAACCCAAACAACCAATAAATGGTCAAAGGAACTGAACAAAAACTTCACAGAAGAAATATAATTGGTCAATGAATATATGAAAAAAATGTTCAGTGTCTCTAGAATTAGAGAAATGCAAATCAAAACTACACTGAGATTTCATCTCACTCCAGCCAGAATGACAATTATCAGGAATACAAGTTACAATAAATGTTGGTGAGAATATGGGGGGAAAGGTAAACTCATCCATTTCTGGTAGGAACTCCTCCACCACGCCTGGCAGCTCCTCCAGGAACCAGCAGCCGGAAATATCCTCAGGAAATCTCTCCTCCTGCACTTCCCCAACCAATGGGAACTCTCCGGGAATCCTCACAAGACATCCAAAGTAGAGTGAGAACTGCAAAGTAGCAGCTGAAGCGGATAGTAATGCCTCGCCTGTCAATCAATACTATTGGCAAAATGCCAGGGACCATTCCGACTCAGCTGTGGCTCTCAGCAGATGCAACGACTATGCAAAGCAGTATGAAAACTTGGAAGGGAAACACCATTTGACCCAGTTATCCCACTCCTTGACATATACCCAAAGGACTTAAAATCAGCATTCTACAGTGACACAGCCACATCAATGTTTATGGCAGTTCAATTCACAATAGTTAAGCTATGGAACCACTCAAGATGCCCTTCAACAGATGAATGGATAAGGAAAATATGGCACATATACACAGTAGTATTCAGTCATAAAGAAAAAATGAAATTATGATATTGGCTAGTAAATGTTTGGAACTAGAGATTATCTTACTAAGTGAAATAAGCCAATCCCCAAAAAACAAAGGTGGAATGATTTGTCTGATATGTGGATGCTAATAGGCAATAAGAGAGGGGGGTGTAGGGAAGAATAAAAGTACTCTGGATTACAGAAAGTAAAATGAAGGAAAGGGAGAGGGGGTGGGAATAAGAAAAACAGAATGAATAGGAGATTACTTTCCTATGTTCATATACGAATACATGACTAGTATGAAATCTACATCATGTACAACCACAAGAAAGTTATATTACATGTATGTATATCAAACTACATTCTACTGTTATGTATGATTAAAAAGAAAAAAAATATTATGTATTAATAGTTATATAGCTGTTCATGAGCTCATAGATTTATTCCTTTTTTACTTTGCAATTCTTAAATACCTTGGAAAATTTGGTATATATGTAGAGAGCTAATTCTTCTTAATATGTGAATGTGATTCCATCTCACAGTTTTGTGTGTTACTGAAATTAATAATTATTTAAAAATTTCTTATTTCTTAAATTTCCTTTTTACTACATGCATGCTGCTACTAGTGAAGTAAAACAAGACTAGTTCAGATGGCAATTTGTAGTTAGAGTTATTAAACAAATATGTTAGGACAGTTTAATAATATTTAATAATTTTGTCATACTCATAAGTTGGATATTTCTAGTTGTGTCATCTACCAGCAATATTCCTCTGAATTCCCTGCAGCCAAAGATATTTTTCTTCAATTTTATGCAGTTGTAAAATTGAATACAGTCTAAAATAAAATGCACTTTGACTCTCAGCTGTACTTTTATGAAGCCCACATTACACTGCAGTACTCCTGGTTTATTTCCAAGGCGATGATATCACCCTAAGTAGCTTCTCAACAAATGCATTGGAGCATGGCATACTTAGGACTTCTCCCAGAAGCAAGGCTTGTGTTAAACAAACAAACAAAACCCCCACCTGTTCACCGATCACACTTTTAACAAATTCTGATTTATCTGTTCATTTTCATAATAGATCAAATGGATTGTTTTTTTAAAAAAATCATTGAAAACATTATTTCCTGTTCTTCAATGAAGCCCACATGATCAAGTTGGCAAGAAAGAGGCCATTGAGCCCTGAGCCATTACTAATGGGAAAATCATACATTTTGACCCCTCTAGGTCTTCCCTATCTATTCAGAACATTGAGCAAATGGGTACGTCTGAGTAGCTGATAATTTTGTTTCTTCTCAAAATGAATGAAATGACATTATCCTGTGACAAGAAGGGAACATATGTTCTGAGGAGAACATTTTTCCCAAAGTTAAAAAAAACCCACCTTTTTAAAGAAAGAATTTTTATTAACCATAAAATTATAAATACAAAATTACTTCCAGGATGAAATACATATTTTTCAGTTTCAAAGAAAAAAATAAAGATAAAGCCAGAATTCTTGTTTAACTTCCTCTTTTCTTCTGTGTGGGTCTACGGGAACAGGACCAATTGAATATTAAAAAAATTGTAATTGTTTAGGTTATTTTCAGGAAAAAAAACTAAAGTTTAACTGTAAAGGCAGTTTGCACTGTTTAATTTGAATATATTTACATTCAATCAGGAAATGATTAAAGGACACCTAGAAACTCAACAAGATATAATATATGATGGGAATTTGTTCCAATATCACCTAACACATGGCTGTGTGATATAAATTTATTTTTTCTATTAAGGGCCACAGATGGTACTCATCATCGTCTCATGCTCACCCTCATGATCATTAGAATAAAATTCTGTACATCATGTAGGTTTTTTTTTTTTTTTTTACCATTTAGTCAGCAATTTCACAGGCATTGCGTGAAGCTGCAAAGAGATACCCAAAAAGGAATATTTCTATATTACTCTACTAATTTCCCTCCAAAATCTCCATGTTATCAACCCTAAAATGTACTTCTTGATCTTATGATGAAATAATAATTACAAATGGATTTTAAAAATTGACAGAATTGCCTTCTATTAAATCTTTAAGCACTTGCGCCTGGGTGCTTTGACATTCCAGGCCCCTGTCCACAGGATGTTGGTTCAGCCTTAGTTTATTCCCTGACATCTTCTTGTGTTACTGAACACCTAAAGTAGAATATGAAATTCTTTAGGCAGCGGGGGCCTTGTGGTGACCAACTAACTCCACTAATGGGGTACTAATAATAGCTACCATGCACTGAGGAAGTATGACCTGCGGGCACTGTGCTGAAAACTTTTCTAGACTTACCATTTAATCATCACAACAACTTTTTGCAATCACTACTGTATCCCCAATGAACAGTAAGGATATTATGGTTTATAAATGTTAATTTTCTCATTCATGCTCACTCTATGAGCTAATTAATTATTTGCTCAGTATCCACTCACTTTTCTTATACCTCATTTTTTTTCTTTTCAGGATTCTGTATCTTCCCCACTCTCAGTCAATATAAAGATGACTCTGTTCTGGCTTCAGAGAAGAAAATCTGCTCCAGAACTACCCAAGCAGACACATTCATTGGTACAAGGGCAGGCAAGTGCACTATATTGGACCAATCAGAGGAAATTCAAGGAATGTTGGTGTTTGGGGTGATGATTACAGCTTGAATGTCAAATGTTCCCCAAAGGCCTATTCATTAAAGACTTGGTTCTCAAAGTGGTCCGACTGGGAGACTGAGGAACTTTTGGGAGCCAGAGCCTTGTACGATGTCCTTAGGAGGACCTTCATTGGAGGCATTCCCCGAAAAGGGCATTAGAGGACCTTGGGTAGCCCTTTCTCTTTTTCCAACTCATGATATGAGCAATTTCCTCCCCCACAGGGTCCCCACCATTGCCATCTACCTTTTCTCTTTGTAAGTTAATATTCTCAGATATTTCATTATGGTAATATGAAGGTGACTTAACATAGGGACTCAATGGATGCCTTCCTGCAGACGTTGCTGGACACTAAGATGTAAATCTAGAGTTCATGGTGGCTGTCTTGCCATAATTCAGGGAGAAGCCAGAAGGAATGAGACAATTTTTAGTACAAATCATGCCAGAAGTCAGACTACCCTTATATTTGGTGTTATATACATAAGAAAATCTTTTTTTTAATTTAAAGACTAATTGAATAGATTTTTTCTGCCTTTTTGCACTAGAATGACCGACCCAGACTCTAAGCTGATAAATGGCAGAGTAAAAGTTATCTCTGATTCCTGTTTTAATCCGCTTTCATCACAGTGTCTGGATTTAATATGTAGTTACTTCCAAGGAACTTAAACAAAGTACAATAAAATCTAGTCACAGAAAATTGCCTTAGGTTAAGTCCGTCAGAAACACACACTGAGTCAAAGATTTATGTGCAAATAATTTATGAAGGACACATTGCCAGAGTAACTGACAGGAGTTGGGGGAATAGAACATGAACAGAGAAGAAACCAAGAAAAGCTGAAATTTCTAGTAAAGTTCCAACTTCAATCTGACGCCCAAGGTTGTTGTGGGGTGTACGTTTCTTACTACTGCAATCTGTCCTGCTTCTACATGGGGTGTTGGGCTTCCTGATTATGGACCAGTCAGCCACTGACTAGTGGACAATCCTGGGTGGAGGGAATCTGTGCTCCCAGTATCTATCTGCTCTTCTCAAGTCCAGGAGATGAAAGAGCATGAGTAATCCAAGAAGTGTCCTCTGGAGAAGGGCCATTAGAAGCAAAACCTTGGCAGTCTACTGCAGAAGGTAGTCCAATTGGAGGGGTTCTTCTTGGATACATTCTGGCATAATCATCTTTTCTTGACCAAGATCCTGAAAGTCAAAAGCATGTCAATAGGTGATGTAAAACTGAAGTACAGTTTGTCTCTATATCTTCATTTTCCATTGACAGAAACTTCCCAAAGTCTGTGATTTTCTCACATTTCCTTTAATTTCAGGGACCATAGGAGAGTGGTCTCAGGAGGAATCAAATATTCCTTAGACTTCTCAGATTCTAGATTGTAAAAAAAAAAAAAAGTTTCCCTTATTTAAGCCACAAATTCTGTAGTATTTTGTTATAGCATCTCTAACAAACTAATACACATGTCTATCCAAACTCTTATGTCCTTAGTTTTTCATTCCAATGTCCATTCCTGGGTATGTCTGAGGAGATGACTATCTGGCAGAGTAACAGTCTGTCCTATGCTCAGTGTTTTGTGCTTACTGAGTTAGGCATTTCAGAAACAAACTCCAGAATGAAATGGTATAGTTCGTCCAGGAGGAAACATGAAATGGACTTTCATTCCACACTCCCTGGTACTGTGTTCTCAGCAGTCAGGAAATTATTCTCAAGTCTATAGCAATGAGACCACAGTCATATCAGCATGAGGACCAGATGCACTAAAACTAAGATACAAGTGCATTTATTTTCAGAGCATTAGTAAAGGCTGTGATGGAGGGCAGGTTAAATCTCCCTTTAGTCTTGGGTCTAATTTTGGCTCGCCAGTTCTATAAGTGCTACTTAGGAATGCTAGGTTAACAGAAGTCAAACAATCTCTGTCGTATCTATCATTCTGAAAAACAAATCTAGAAAATCAAAGTCACATATCTCTTTATAACTGCCTCCCAAAGGAAACAATTTCTTAGATGATTTTTATTGGAATAGCAAGTTCAACAAATAAATCCAGAGGCCAAATAAAGCTTTTCTAAATAGAAATAGAAAACTGAGTTAAAATATTAGAACAGAGGAAACAGAATGGCTATGTGCATCTCTTTTTGAAATCCTAGTAAATTCCCTGAAGTAGAGAGTGCCTCGCAGCAGGCAACCATGAGCATCTTTCTTGACATTCTCCACTTGAACCTCACAGAAACATGGTAAATAAACAGGGAAAGGAACTGAAGGTCATAGAGCTAACTAGGTATCTTGCCTTGGATCCAAATGATAAATGAATAGAAGAGAAAAAGATAGAATGTTTTAGAGCAGCTCTTATATGTAGCCATCTGATGGAAATATTCAGAAAGCTAAAAGGTTGATAATATTAAAATCAAGAACACTGTATTTAATTCACTATTTTAATGAAAACATAGTTTGTTGTTCAATAAAACTTTAAGTTGTATTCCTCATAATTTATTACCAATAATCAAATACAAGAAGCCAAAGGCAGGAATAGAAGCAAATTTATTAAAGTTAGGTCACCCTTGAGGATATGCAAAGACAAAGAGCTGGAGTCTGCCCTTTGGATTCACAGGTGATTTAGCTTTTGTGATCTCTTCAGGGAATTAGAATGAGAAATTCACCAAGCAATTCTTTCCCATTATTTATTCAGCCAGAAAAAAAGTCCAGCAATCTACAGATAGTGGAAGGTCTGTGTGAGTTGGAGGTACATATCAAGGTAGGAAACCACCCTAACTGTGATGGTCATGATCTCTGTCAATGTGGATGGGCTACAGTCACCAGTTAAGACATCAAACATCAATCTACTTTTACTGTGGAGGTATTTTGTAGGTATGACTAAAACCCATGATCAATTGACTTTAACTTTAGGGAATTATTCTAGATGAACTAAGTGGATCTGATTCACTAACTGAAAGACTTTAAGAGCAGAACTGAGTACCCTAAGGAAGAAATCTCACCTGGGGACAGTGGCTTTCGAGCCTGCAAAATGCTGCAGCCTACCCTTCTGGATGGGCTATTGTGTTGATTTCAGAAGTGATGACCCAGCATCCACAATACTCTAAGCCAATTCATATACACACTCAATTCGTCATGTCTGTGTATTCTGCATCTGAGGGTTCAAATAACCACAGATAAAAAATAGTTAGAAAAAACATTTGTCTTTACTATACACGTATTGGCATTTTTCTTGTCATTATGCCTCCCCAAATACAGTGTTACAACTCCTTACATAGCAGATACATTGTATTATGAGTAATCTAGAGGTTTTTAGATGTTTTTTAGAGTATGTATGAGGAAGTATATAGATAATATGGAAATATTGACAATATTTTATATTAGAGACTTGTGCATCCATAAATTTTGGTATTCATTGGGGGTGGGGGACTGGAGCCAATCCCCTGTAGATACCAAGGAACAAGTATATGTAAATGTATATGTACAAGTATGTGTGTACATATATGCATATATGTTTTCTATAAATCATATATACATAAATATGCATGTATATTGATATATAGGACCCTTCTGGTTCTGCTTCATTACTTGAATTCTGTATATTCATTATATGAACAATGAGAATTCAAAATCATTATTTAAGTAAGAAGTTATTAGCTAGGTGAGTGACAGTGAAAAACAGAACTCAGAGCTATTACAGAGTTCAAAACTAAGTTTTAATAATTATTAAAATTAGAAACTTAAGTTGTAATAATTTTAAAACCAAAGAGAGATCCTGAGGGCCTTGTAACGATTTACTAGAGCCCTCTGGAAAAAACTCTAGGAGTAGTTGACTGATTCCAGTGTTTCTGAGTATATACTGAGAAACTTACAGAAAATTAAAAAAAAAAAAAAAACAACTGAATTGCCTTTAGTTGCTGCTGACTGGAGTGAAGAAGCAAGGACAGACGATGCTCATGTGAAGGAAAGGCAGACAGGTAGAAAGCTCAAAGAGGGATGGCTGCACTGTCTCCTACACGCTTCTGTTTTCCTTCTAGTGTTCCCAATATTGGAACCTAAAAAGAGAATGCAGAGGGCAAAAAAAAAGTGCGGAATCCCTGTCCCAGCAAAGCAAGGTGGCTTAGAGTACAGAGGGCCTGGTTTCCCATGAAAGACAAGAGCTTAGTTATTGGAACAGAGTCCTGTATTTCTCAGAACATATACTTTTGGCAAAATAGCTTTCCAAAGTGAAACAAACCAACAAAAAGCACACAATTGGATATTTCTGTAGCTTACCATTTCTTGAGTTTCCTATTTTACTAGATAGAATTAAATTCCCTTCTTTTTTAAAAAGGAGGCACTTAGGGTGTTGGAGTAGGATGCTGGGGTTGTGACTCAGCTGTAGAGCGCTCGCCTAGCCCGAGAGAGGCCCTGGGTTCGATCCGCAGCACCGCCTAAAAATAAATAAAATAAAGGTATTGTGTCTAACTACAACTAAAAAATAAATTTTAAAAAATAGGTAGGCGCTTAAACCCTCTTTTGCTTAACAATTCACTTTACATTCAGGATCTTGTAAATGAGTTTTTATTGTGATCCACTTAAATATCAACAATAATCTCTCTAATTTCCAAAATATTTTTTATAATACTCAATGAAGGCAATTACATGCTTTGAATATGGGTCAGAACTGAAGACAGAATACAATTCAATGCAGTCTACTTAAGATTTAGAATTTTCCCTGTTTAAGGAAATGTACTGGAAATCAACACAATTTAAAGTGCTGGATATTAGAAAGTAATAAATGATAAAATTTGGACACCAACGCAGCATGAAGAGAAGAATAAGAGGGAAGTTGGGATCACAACAAAGGTTGATTTTATGTTTGTTAATTTTGTTGGTTGGTTTTAAACAAAACGTGAGAAAGACAATAACAAATCTGGCATCAGGTCACTCCGATCCGTTCTCAAGTGTTGATTGTGCAAAACCTGTGTCTTCTGCTCTCACCTTAGAGAACAGCCCGAAGTTTCTTGAAAATGGCATGTGTGGGGCTGGGCTTGTGGCTCACTGGTAGAACACTCGCCTATCATGTGTCAGGCCCTGGGTTCGATCCTCAGCACCGCATATAAATAAATAACATAAACATTTAAAAAAACCCTCAAAACATTACAAAGCTCTTGACATATCATGTTTTGAACAACCAATAAAAAAATTTTAAAAAACTCATTAAAAAAAAGAAAATAGCATGTGCCATCCATTATTCCATGACTTTTCACAAGCTATGCCTTTTTCCTGGAATGCTTTTTTCCTTTACCTTTCCATGGATGACTTACTTAAACCTCCAGTCTCAATTCAGACTTGTATTAATTTAATGTATAGGCATACTTCAGAGGTATTGTTGGTTGCTCCAGACCACTACAATGAAGAATATAGTGGAATAAATTATCACACACATTTCTTTGGTTTCCCAGTGGACATTGAAGTTTTGTTTCACAGTGTATATAAAAGATATGATCTATTATGTGTGTAATAGCATTATGTCTATAAACCAGTACATGTACCTTAATTTAAAAATTCATTATTGGTAAAAGAGGCTAATCATCATCCTAGCTGTTCAGAAAGTGGTGTTAACTCCTTGATGCAGGGCTGCTACAAAACTTCAATCTGTAAAATAAAATAAAATATCTCAAAAATGCAGTAAAGCAAAGTGCAATAAAATGAGATCTGCTTGTATAAAGGCATGAAGGATAAGCAAGGTCACCTGCAGCGGGGAATGAATGCCATAAACACACCGGATGTACAGCTTTGAAAGTTCCAAACTTCTGGCCTAATACGAAGTAAGAAACATTTGCCATTATAACATAGATGGGAATAAATCACCTAATAAAAGGAAAACCACAAACTGAAAGATGTACTTTTTTAGGAATGTTTAGGTTGCAAGAAACAAAATACATAACTTAAACTAGCTCAAATGACATAGGCAACATTTTTACCAACAAATGTAAAATCCTAAAAAGAATAGGTTTCTGGTCAGTCATATCTAATGGTTCAACAATGTCACTCAGAATCTAGTTTCTCTTAATTTGTCCTGTGCTTTCTGCTTAAGCCCAAATTTATATACTTTTCAGTTATAAGAAAGCAGTAGCAACTGTAGAAGAATTATGTCTTTTCCCCCCTAATTTCCAAGAGAAAGAGCCTATCTCCACTGAAGGATAATGAAGCTGCTTTTCTGAGAAACCTCTTAAAAATACTTACTAGCATCTTAGTCACCTGCCTATTCATCAACCAATCTCTATGGCCCAAAGTATCAGATGTGCCTTTTGGCTTAAGTTAATCAAGAGGTGTTACTGAAAGAGGGGTGTAGACTACATGAGGAAGGGGTTGAGAAAAAGAATAAAACAACCCAATGGCTAGGGAGGCTAAGGCAGGAGGATCACAAGTTCAAAGCCAGCCCCTGTAACTTAGTAAGGCCTTAAGCAACTTGGCAAATAAAACAAGGGGCTAGAGATGTAGCTCAGTGGCTAAGGGTCCCTCGGTTTAATCCCTGGCACCAAATTAAAAAAAAAAAAAAAACACTACGTAAACACAAAAGTGAGACCATAGAAGATTTCCTAAATAGGAGGAGACTGGGTCATAATATTGAAGTTTCTAAATGTCACTATTTGGAGTTTCTTGTTAACTTCATGGCTGGCATGGGTAGTTTAAAAAGCAGATTGTGAGAATATCTGATCTGAATAGAAGACAATAAAATTAATTTCAGATCTCAGATACATTGATTTTAAGATAATGATACGACAGAACCTAAACAGGAAATTAGTACAGGGAACTGAAGCCCAGGAAAATAAGTGAGATCGAAGACACACTTGTGACAGTTTGGAAGTTGAAGTTAATATAGCTGTTATCGTGTAGAAACTATCAAAGCAACAGATTCCACCAACTTCTTTCAGGGTGGCTCATGTTATAGTTCCTGATCACTCAAATAAAGTGCTTCCATCTAATCAGGGCAGTGTGCTGGGAAATGAAATTGCCTTGGTGGAATTGATTTTGCATGAGCAGTTTTTATTTTATTTTTTTCACAAAAAACAAGTTTGCTTCTATAGTACGTTTAAATATTGTGGCATGAAGTCAATGTACCTTTCTTGTGGGATTCTTACCTAAATGAGAAAACTTTTAATAATGCCTACTTATTTTATAAAACAGTATATATTATTACATTTTTTAAAAAGGTCAAATCAGGAAACAGTTAATCTTCAATGTGGAAAAATTCTGGGTTGTCTTTTGTATTAATGCTTAAGATTTACATTCTATGTAACCATCACCATGTGATGTTCTATAGTAAGAAACTCTTCACCTGGATAGGCTGCTCTGCAGATAGACCACTGGCACAGGAAGAGAAGTTGGAGGAAACACAAAAAGCAGCAGGTGTTCTTTAGGGGCATTCAATTGCAATCATTCATGTGAAACTGGACACGACTAGGAGATAATAAATGGATTCGTTACACATTATGCATTTAAGAGTTGTCATTAAGAATTCATCAGACTCATTCTTTAATTTTATTGTATACGTATAATGATCTTACGTCTTATGATAAAAAATTATATATCAAAATCTGTGGTTCACAGAAGATGTTAAAATTATCAAAATACTGATACATACCTTCATTTGGGATACCTGTGGATCTCCATCTTACCTTTTGAAGACTTCAGATTAGTTCCTCTGCCAAGATATTATGCACTTAAGATTGGTCTGTCTCATCGCAGCCTTGTACATTCTAGTGGAAATCTTTTTTATTGGAGGTTTTGTAAAAGTTCTGTATCTCAATCCTTTATCACTTTCATTTTGTTCTTCACTGATACAGTCATAGAGGGGTAGTCATGCTTTGAATCTACCTAGCAGTATATCCATTGGCATAACAATGGTACATCAAGAAGACTACAGTAAATGGAATGACATCAAGAACATTAATGAAGCAAATGGATTCTGCTAGTGTTCACCTATACCTCATGAAACAGCTGCCCAGATAAACATACTGGGATGTCTAGGATGTTGAATGAGGCTATGACAAGCTAGTATTGTGAAAACTGATTAAAACATCATACATTTTTTTATCAGTAAAAAAAATTCACATCATTTCACAACACATTCTGTTTTAGTCTATGTTCATTTGCATTTCCAGATACAACATGAATGTAAAAGCTAGCTTAAGCTAAATTTTCAGCCTTTTAGAGGACAAATATATCACTATTGGTCATAAATGACCTACATCAAGATCACATAATATAGGAGGTCAATAAAAATAACTTCAAAAATTTCTTTATAATTAAAATTAATTTACCAAAGGGAAATTTCATCAGTAAACCAACCTTTCACTAAGCTGACACTCCTCTCCACTTCTTGGTGTTTTTGATTGTGTTTATACTCACAAAAATTGCTAACTTTACATTTGTCACCTTTCATTTTCTTTGAATTTTACTTATCCGAAAACTCTTGAAGGTTGAAAGCCGCTTAGACAGGGATTCTTCGCAAGTGTTTTGGGACCAGTTGCTCCCTGAGTACCAGCTCCTCCTCAGTGTGTGGTCACATACTTGTGCACACCATGTGAACTCACAGACCTGGGCAACAGGGGAGAGACCATCCCAGGAGGTAACCAAGTTACTTCTTCTGGGCAAAGCGCACCATCCCATTTACAGATAATGATCATAGAAATTAGAAAACCTTGTATGGGTTATTAGGGTCACATAACTTGGTAGATACAGGTTACCTCTTCTGAGTTTCAAGTGAACGCCACTCTTTAGAAAAGTATCTGTTAGGCCAGACTCCAGCGTTGTCAGTTGTAGCATACTGTGCACAAGAAATTCAAATAAATTTTATGGAGATTTTGGGAATAAGATGCCTAACAACAGATATTACTTGTGAAACACAATCCTATTACATTATTACATAAATTGATCCTTGGTTTACCCAGACCTTCAAATGTTTTGCAAGCATTTACAACTTGTTATTTTGCTTGAAATAAATATATTCTGGTTTCTTTACTTAGTTCCACATGCTAAAATGAATCCTTCAATTCACAGTTACTTTTAATTGAAAAATGCTTGTTCCTCTCTGGTTATAATATCATAAGCATGAGAAAAGTCATCTAAATAAATTAGGGGAAGATTACCCCCTTAAAGAAAGAGCTTTGGTTTAACACATTTTTTAAGAATATTGGGTTTGGAAGTTCTGGTTTTTCCAGGGGAGACAATGCAAAGAGTTGGTAACTTTTTCTGAACAAAAGTTAATTTGGGAACATAGGCAGAAAAGGTGGAACTTCATACATGTATTCCCTCCCATAACCTGATAATATTGGTGCCATGGAAGAGTATTCTTTGAGCCATACTGTCAAGAATATTGAAACTGAAGTCTGATTATATAATTTATTTCATACTGCTTTATTATATAATTTAATTTGGTTTTCTCTCGAAAAATATTTCAAGCATTATGAATTTGTGTTTTAGGTCGATACGTACTTATTGTTTTAGGCTATTGGCCATTTTGCCTCAAATCTAAACAGATCTCAATAGACATCTTTTCAATACCCAATAAAACCTATCTGTCCAGACTTTACTTTGGTTACAGATATCTGAGGGAAAAAATAACCCACCTCAAAAAAAAAAAAAAAAAAGCCAAAAAACAGCATTAACAGTAAGTTCTTTCATTCTGATTTACACCTTTCCCTACTAAAGTGATATATATTGTCTATATCTTTTTTGTAAACTATATCATGGAATATTTGAACAAACAATGAATACAATGTCCAAGCTGTTGAGCTCCAGGGAATTTTCCCTTCAGATTTTAAGTTTCTTTGATTTTGCATCTGAAAGCCAGAAAGGGGGAACCATGTGGATACTGAAAGAAGTACGTGGGTCGTTGCTGCCACAGAGGCCCACACAGGCCTCCATTAGGACTGGTCAGTCTGTCTCAATGGCCAACATTATCAACACCAGATTAACATGTTACCTAGTTAGAGGAGTGACAAAATGGAAGGAACATCCTCAAATGCTACTATCTGTATAAACTACTCTTTCTGGAAAAAAACAAAAAGGAAAATGAGACATTCAAGAGAGATTCATCAACAGCATAAGCCCAAATAACCAAAATCTCTCAGGTTTTACTGCTGCATCCCTGGTGGTCCAAAAAGCAGGGAAGCAATAAAAAGGATCATGATTTTAAAAAGTGAGAAAACTGCGGGTACCACCTGTGCTCACTTGGGGAGTGAATATTATAATGGCAGTAAGTCATTTTGAGAGTCACTTTTAATCATCAAATCCCTACCTTCCATACCTCCTTGTAACAGACAAACCCTGGTTCTAGCCTCAGGCCTCCCCATTCTTGGGAATCTTAGAAGAGCAAGTCATGCAGGGGAAACTTCTATTATCCGTGGCCACTGGATACGGAACTGACTCATAGTCACCAATGTCAAATTCTATGGGTCCCAGTACAAGTTTTGGACTCCTAAATCTTCCTAAGTTTACCTGGGTCATCCCAATCAGAGCAAAGATCTGGCCCACATGGGGACTGCCCAGGTAGAGTTCCTAACCTCTCATTTGGCAGGAGATCTGTCTAGGCTATTGCCTTGAGTTCTACTATGTAGATTGCCCAGCCATCTGTCATGGTGCTCTGGCTCCTTGAGAAAATGAAAGTCCTCTGCTTCCAACCAGTTTGACTTGTCCTCCTCTGTCCTGTTCTAATTCTGCATGACGAGGAAAAGGTCTATTTTATTCAGCTTTTTCACTGCTATGACTAAAAGTACCTAACAAGAACAATTTTAGAGAAGGAAAATTTTGTTGGGAGGGGGCTCACCATTTCAGAGGTCTTAATCCACAGACAGCAGGCTCCATTCTTCCAGGTTCACAGTGAGGCTTAACATTATGGTGGAAGAGTGAGGTGGAGGGAAGTGCATCACACGACGATCAGGAAGCAGAGGGAGACTCCACTGTGCTGGATATAAAATGTATATCCCAAAGACATGCCCCCAAAGGCCCACCACTTCTAGCTACACAGCACCTGTGTAGCCACTCAGTTAGTACCATCTGGGGATTAATTCACTTATTGATCTAAAACCCTCAGAACCCAATAATTTCTCCTCTAAACCTTCTTGAATAGACTCACACGATGTTCTAGCTTACCACACTTCCTTGACCTTCCAATTGCCACCACCATCCATGGACAGGCCATTGTCACTGGTACTGCCTAATGTAAAGAAAGGAACAAAATATGGAGAGTAGGGAGAAAGAAGGAAGAAAGGAAGGAAAGGAAGAAGGCAGGAAAATGAGCTTGGATGGAATTGTCTTCTTTTGGCCATCATTTCAATTGCAGCGTACCTTGAATTTTGTAATACACATCTAAAATTACTGTGAGTTTGTGCCCTTGTAGATCATCCCCGTGCTTTGAAATTGTTGAAGTTTCCACTTGGAATTATTACTTGGTTCCTCTCACAAACTTTGGAGTCATTGGGTTCCACCGAGTCCACGAAAACTGATAACTGCAGGGAGGGGAAACAATATGTTCAATGCACCAGAACAAGGACCATTAGCTATGTTTGGATGATACCATACTGTGAGTAGCAGCTCTACCAAAATCCCAGGGTGGGAGTGTGGGTATTACTGGTCGGAGAGAGCGAGTAGACATGAGATCTCTTTCC
The DNA here is from genome assembly GCF_048772815.1 of Callospermophilus lateralis. NCBI lineage: Eukaryota > Metazoa > Chordata > Mammalia > Rodentia > Sciuridae > Callospermophilus > Callospermophilus lateralis. The sequence continues at coordinate 21,558,406 of NC_135310.1, read as the reverse complement.
ATAAGAAAAGGAATGTGTCCTTCTTCTCAGTCTTCATTGCATTTCTCCGGATTCATTCCAATAATATCCTGAAAGGTGTCGTGGTCTTAATTTTCAACAAACTGCAATGCCTCAAACTAATTAAAGGCAGAATACAATTTGGTAAGAAACAAATGACAATCCTGACACTTGTCTCCTTAGGTAAGTAGAATATACTCACTATTTTATTGATTCAAAAACTGTTTACTAAACATACACTAAATTCTAAATACTTTCAAGATGGCTTGGCTTCAAGATGAATCAAATGACATATATCTGATAAAATCTCAGTGGATCATGATGAGCCATTGCAAATTAACACGGCAGTGATAAAATACACACGTCTCCTAGGTCCACACAGAGGACAAAAAGAAATCAATAAGAAGAGAAAAGCCAGAGATGACAGGCAAGCAGCACTAACAGTCTGGAGAGAGGAAAACAGCAAAGAGGCACTGTTAAGCCTAAGGTCACACGGAGCAACAAGGGCCACTAGAGATTCAACCCAGGAGACATTACAAGGAAGGTAGAGTCAAGGGCTAAGGCTTGGGAATGGAGTTCACTAAAGTGGAAGGGCCAGGGAGGAAAACGGAGGTGGTAGAAACACTAGAACAAACTCTCCAGGCCAAAGACTACTACAAATATAAGGATTCAGTGTACGGAACCAGGGACCCAAGGAGAGCAAGGGAAAAACAAGAGGCACAGAGAGGGGTCAAAATCAAGGGTCTCAGTTCATGGAACAAGAAAAGGGTACACCAGAAGAAAAGCTGGGGCTCAAGCAAAGAGCCGGAAAAAGCAAGAAAGTGAAACAAGAGAGGACTGGGAGGAACTTCAAGAAAACAGAGAGAATAGGGAAAGAAGGGAGAGGAGAGAAGGGCAGAGGGAGAGGAAGGACAAAGGCCTGGATCTCCTGCTGGGAGCCAGAATTGGGCACTAGGGCCCTGGGTGAAGGAGGACAAAGAAAACATTAAACAGGAAGAGATGCTAGGCCCAAAAGAAGCCAAAGAAACCAAAAGACCAAGCCTACAGCCCTACCAGTGGAGCAACCTGGAAAAGAAAGCAGACAAAGGGGTACATCAGAAATAGAAGCTAAAAGGGCCATGGACATAAGTTACTCACCAAGGTACCAGGGGACCAACTGTTGAGGCCCAACAAGGGCCAAAGGAGGGCACCGTGAGGGGGAGACATTGGGTCCCAAGCCGGGGTGTGGGGAGAGCCAGGACCCGATCCAGGAGCCCAGGCGAGGGGCGAGCAGGGGAGGGGGTGTTTCTCTTCTGGGCAGGGCAAGGATACACAGAGCACCAGGGGACCAGAGGGCAGGCACAGGAGGGGGCCCAAGCAAGGGGCCTGAGGGGATGGGACAGGGACAGGGTCCTCCAGAAGAGCGGCCTGGGCTCAAGCAAGGAGCCAGGCCCTGCAACGGGAGACCACGAGGGATGGCGAGGGGTCCCGGCCGGAATCAGGGACTCAAGGGAAAGGACAGGGCCTGGGAGGGAATGGAGGGGATGGAGTGGACGGGAGGGACGGGACCAGACAGGGACGGCACAGGAGGGCACTGGACGTGCCCGGGGAGGTAGGCTCAAGGCCCAGGTCCAGTGCCGGGGCTGGGGCTGGGGCTGGGGCTGGGGCTGGGGCCGGGGCTGGGGCTCTGGCTCGGGCTCGGGCAGCGGGGCTTGGGGAGCGGGGTTGGGGGGGCCGGGGCAGAGGGAGGGCAAAGGGACCGGGCAAGGCGCAGGGCTACCTTGTGCCCTAGGGAGCACGAAGGCGCCAAGAGGCCAAGCCCACTGCCCCGGACCAGGGGAGCATCCTGGCCAAGGGATCAGGCCCAGGGCTCTGGCAGGGTCAGGGAATAGACACGGGCCAAGGGAGGGCAGCTCCAGTGAAGGGCTGGGCAGGGTGGCGCAGGGGCGTGGCGCACGGACCCAAGCAAGGAGCCCGGGCTAGGGAACTAGAGGCGGGGCCACCCAAGGGCAAAGCAGGGAAGGGCCGGGGCCGGCGGCACAAGGCCAGGGCAGTGCGGACAAGCCAAGGGGAGCAGGAGGACGGCCCAAGCAAGGGCCCCGCTTTCAGAGCCCAGGGGCGCAGCTGAGCCACAAGGGACAGCACAGGCTCAAGCCAGGAGCCGGGGCGGGGGGCGGGGGGCAGAGCCAGAGGCTAAGGCCTGGGGCAGGGGTCTCAGGAGTGTGGACGGGGCTGGGGAGGGGAGGGGGCTCGAGGCCCAGGTCTACGGCCAGGTGTAAGGGTATTCAGGGTGCAGGGTGCGGGACCCAGGGCCCAGGGAGAGCAAGTGGCCCAGGCGAGGGGCAGGCCGGTTTCCCTAATAAGGCGCCCTGGCCCAGATGCGAATCCTGGGACAGGGACCTGGCAAAGAGGGCCTGGCAAGGGACGCGGGCCTGGAGGAGGTCGACGGGAGGGCTCGGCGCGGGGGGTCACGGTGGGGGCGGCGAGGGGTGAGTGCCAGGACCCAAGCAAGGGGCCCCAGGCAGGGGACGGACCGGACACAGGAGGACGCACGCACCGCGCACGCCTGGGGAGAGCAGGGAAGGGGAGGATGGGGGCGGCGCAAGGATGAGGGGGACGAGGGAGGCGCGAGGGACACCTAGGGGAGCGCGGTAGGGGGCCCAAGCAAGGGGCCCCCAGCAAAGACACGACGCCACGCCACGCCACGCCACGCGACACGGGAAACTCGGTCAGGGGCTCAGGGGACTGGAGCGCGAAGGGTCAGGCTTGGGGAGGGCTCCGCTGGGCTAGGGGGCGGCAGGCGAGGCCAGAGGGTGGGGGCGGGGCTAGGGAGGGCACGGCGCAGGGGAAAGCGGCGCAAGGCCAGGCCCAAGTCCACTGCCAGGTGTCAGGGTGCGGGCAGCAAGGGGGCCCGGCGAGGGGCAGGACTGTGTTTCCCATTGGGAGCCTGCAGGGCGCACAGGCCAGACAGGGCCACTCCGCTGCCCCAGGGGACTAGTTCCTCACCAAGGGACCAGGGACCAACTGTTGAGGGCCAACAAGGGCCAAAGGAGGGCACCGTGAGGGGGAGACATTGGGTCCCAAGCCGGGGTGTGGGGAGAGCCAGGACCCGATCCAGGAGCCCAGGCGAGGGGCGAGCAGGGGAGGGGGTGTTTCTCTTCTCGGCAGGGCAAGGATACACAGAGCACCAGGGGACCAGAGGGCAGGCACAGGAGGGGGCCCAAGCAAGGGGCCTGAGGGGATGGGACAGGGACAGGGTCCTCCAGAAGAGCGGCCTGGGCTCAAGCAAGGAGCCAGGCCCTGCAACGGGAGACCACGAGGGATGGCGAGGGGTCCCGGCCGGAATCAGGGACTCAAGGGAAAGGACAGGGCCTGGGAGGGAATGGAGGGGATGGAGTGGACGGGAGGGACGGGACCAGACAGGGACGGCACAGGAGGGCACTGGACGTGCCCGGGGAGGTAGGCTCAAGGCCCAGGTCCAGTGCCGGGGCTGGGGCTGGGGCTGGGGCTGGGGCTGGGGCTCGGGCAGCGGGGCTTGGGGAGCGGGGTTGGGGGGGCCGGGGCAGAGGGAGGGCAAAGGGACCGGGCAAGGCGCAGGGCTACCTTGTCTCCTAGGGAGCACGAAGGCGCCAAGAGGCCAAGCCCACTGCCCCGGACCAGGGGAGCATCCTGGCCAAGGGATCAGGCCCAGGGCTCTGGCAGGGTCAGGGAAGAGACACGGGCCAAGGGAGGGCAGCTCCAGTGAAGGGCTGGGCAGGGTGGCGCAGGGGCGTGGCGCACGGACCCAAGCAAGGAGCCAGGGCTAGGGAACTAGAGGCGGGGCCCACGCAAGGGCAAAGCAGGGAAGGGCCGGGGCGGGCGGCACAAGGCCAGGGCAGTGCGGACAAGCCAAGGGGAGCAGGAGGACGGCCCAAGCAAGGGCCCCGCGTTCAGAGCCCAGGGGCGCAGCTGAGCCACAAGGGACAGCACAGGCTCAAGCCAGGAGCCGGGGCGGGGGGCGGGGGGCGGGGGGCAGAGCCAGAGGCTGAGGCCTGGGGCAGGGGTCTCAGGAGTGTGGACGGGGCTGGGGAGGGGAGGGGGCTCGAGGCCCAGGTCTACGGCCAGGTGTAAGGGTATTCAGGGTGCAGGGTGCGGGACCCAGGGCCCAGGGAGAGCAAGTGGCCCAGGCGAGGGGCAGGCCGGTTTCCCTAATAAGGCGCCCTGGCCCAGATGCGAATCCTGGGACAGGGACCTGGCAAAGAGGGCCTGGCAAGGGACGCGGGCCTGGAGGAGGTCGACGGGAGGGCTCGGCGCGGGGGGTCACGGTGGGGGCGGCGAGGGGTGAGTGCCAGGACCCAAGCAAGGGGCCCCAGGCAGGGGACGGACCCGACACAGGAGGACGCACGCACCGCGCGCGCCAGGGGAAAGCAGGGAAGGGGAGGATGGGGGCGGCGCAAGGATGAGGGGGACGAGGGAGGCGCGAGGGACACCTAGGGGAGCGCGGTAGGGGGCCCAAGCAAGGGGCCCCCAGCGCAGACACGACGCCACGCCACGCCACGCCACGCCACGCCACGCGACACGGGAAACTCGGTCAGGGGCTCAGGGGACTGGAGCGCGAAGGGTCAGGCTTGGGGAGGGCTCCGCTGGGGTAGGGGGCGGCAGGCAAGGCCAGAGGGTGGGGGCGGGGCTAGGGAGGGCACGGCGCAGGGGAAAGCGGCGCAAGGCCAGGCCCAAGTCCACTGCCAGGTGTCAGGGTGCGGGCAGCAAGGGGGCCCGGCGAGGGGCAGGACTGTGTTTCCCATTGGGAGCCTGCAGGGCGCACAGGCCAGACAGGGCCACTCCGCTGCCCCAGGGGACTAGTTCCTCACCAAGGGACCAGGGACCAACTGTTGAGGGCCAACAAGGGCCAAAGGAGGGCACCGTGAGGGGGAGACATTGGGTCCCAAGCCGGGGTGTGGGGAGAGCCAGGACCGGATCCAGGAGCCCAGGCGAGGGGCGAGCAGGGAAGGGGGTGTTTCTCTTCTGGGCAGGGCAAGGATACACAGAGCACCAGGGGACCAGAGGGCAGGCACAGGAGGGGGCCCAAGCAAGGGGCCTGAGGGGATGGGACAGGGACAGGGTCCTCCAGAAGAGCGGCCTGGGCTCAAGCAAGGAGCCAGGCCCTGCAACGGGAGACCACGAGGGATGGCGAGGGGTCCTGGCCGGAATCAGGGACTCAAGGCAAAGGACAGGGCCTGGGAGGGAATGGAGGGGATGGAGTGGACGGGAGGGACGGGACCAGACAGGGACGGCACAGGAGGGCACTGGACGTGCCCGGGGAGGTAGGCTCAAGGCCCAGGTCCAGTGCCGAGGCTGGGGCTGGGGCTGGGGCTGGGGCTGGGGCTGGGGCTGGGGCCGGGGCTGGGGCTGGGGCTCGGGCTCGGGCTCGGGGAGCGGGGTTGGGGGGGCCGGGGCAGAGGGAGGGCAAAGGGACCGGGCAAGGCGCAGGGCTACCTTGTGCCCTAGGGAGCACGAAGGCGCCAAGAGGCCAAGCCCACTGCCCCGGACCAGGGGAGCATCCTGGCCAAGGGATCAGGCCCAGGGCTCTGGCAGGGTCAGGGAATAGACACGGGCCAAGGGAGGGCAGCTCCAGTGAAGGGCTGGGCAGGGTGGCGCAGGGGCGTGGCGCACGGACCCAAGCAAGGAGCCCGGGCTAGGGAACTAGAGGCGGGGCCCACGCAAGGGCAAAGCAGGGAAGGGCCGGGGCGGGCGGCACCAGGCCAGGGCAGTGCGGACAAGCCAAGGGGAGCAGGAGGACGGCCCAAGCAAGGGCCCCGCTTTCAGAGCCCAGGGGCGCAGCTGAGCCACAAGGGACAGCACAGGCTCAAGCCAGGAGCCGGGGCGGGGGGCGGGGGGCAGAGCCAGAGGCTAAGGCCTGGGGCAGGGGTCTCAGGAGTGTGGACGGGGCTGGGGAGGGGAGGGGGCTCGAGGCCCAGGTCTACGGCCAGGTGTAAGGGTATTCAGGGTGCAGGGTGCGGGACCCAGGGCCCAGGGAGAGCAAGTGGCCCAGGCGAGGGGCAGGCCGGTTTCCCTAATAAGGCGCCCTGGCCCAGATGCGAATCCTGGGACAGGGACCTGGCAAAGAGGGCCTGGCAAGGGACGCGGGCCTGGAGGAGGTCGACGGGAGGGCTCGGCGCGGGGGGTCACGGTGGGGGCGGCGAGGGGTGAGTGCCAGGACCCAAGCAAGGGGCCCCAGGCAGGGGACGGACCCGACACAGGAGGACGCACGCACCGCGCGCGCCTGGGGAAAGCAGGGAAGGGGAGGATGGGGGCGGCGCAAGGATGAGGGGGACTAGGGAGGCGCGAGGGACACCTAGGGGAGCGCGGTAGGGGGCCCAAGCAAGGGGCCCCCAGCGCAGACACGACGCCACGCCACGCCACGCCACGCCACGCGACACGGGAAACTCGGTCAGGGGCTCAGGGGACTGGAGCTCGAAGGGTCAGGCTTGGGGAGGGCTCCGCTGGGGTAGGGGGCGGCAGGCAAGGCCAGAGGGTGGGGGCGGGGCTAGGGAGGGCACGGCGCAGGGGAAAGCGGCGCAAGGCCAGGCCCAAGTCCACTGCCAGGTGTCAGGGTGCAGGCAGCAAGGGGGCCCGGAGAGGGGCAGGACTGTGTTTTCCATTGGGAGCCTGCAGGGCGCACAGGCCAGACAGGGCCACTCCGCTGCCCCAGGGGACTAGTTCCTCACCAAGGGACCAGGGACCAACTGTTGAGAGCCAACAAGGGCCGAAGGAGGGCACCGTGAGGGGGAGACATTGGGTCCCAAGCCGGGTTGTGGGGAGAGCCAGGACCGGATCCAGGAGCCCAGGCGAGGGGCGAGCAGGGGAGGGCGTGTTTCTCTTCTGGGCAGGGCAAGGATACACAGAGCACCAGGGGACCAGAGGGCAGGCACAGGAGGGGGCCCAAGCAAGGGGCCTGAGGGGATGGGACAGGGACAGGGTCCTCCAGAAGAGCGGCCTGGGCTCAAGCAAGGAGCCAGGCCCTGCAACGGGAGACCACGAGGGATGGCGAGGGGTCCCGGCCGGAATCAGGGACTCAAGGCAAAGGACAGGGCCTGGGAGGGAATGGAGGGGATGGAGTGGACGGGAGGGACGGGACCAGACAGGGACGGCACAGGAGGGCACTGGACGTGCCCGGGGAGGTAGGCTCAAGGCCCAGGTCCAGTGCCGGGGCTGGGGCTGGGGCTGGGGCTGGGGCTGGGGCTGGGGCTGGGGCCGGGGCTGGGGCTGGGGCTCGGGCTCGGGCTCGGGGAGCGGGATTGGGGGGGCCGGGGCAGAGGGAGGGCAAAGGGACCGGGCAAGGCGCAGGGCTACCTTGTGCCCTAGGGAGCACGAAGGCGCCAAGAGGCCAAGCCCACTGCCCCGGACCAGGGGAGCATCCTGGCCAAGGGATCAGGCCCAGGGCTCTGGCAGGGTCAGGGAATAGACACGGGCCAAGGGAGGGCAGCTCCAGTGAAGGGCTGGGCAGGGTGGCGCAGGGGCGTGGCGCACGGACCCAAGCAAGGAGCCCGGGCTAGGGAACTAGAGGCGGGGCCCACGCAAGGGCAAAGCAGGGAAGGGCCGGGGCGGGCGGCACAAGGCCAGGGCAGTGCGGACAAGCCAAGGGGAGCAGGAGGACGGCCCAAGCAAGGGCCCCGCTTTCAGAGCCCAGGGGCGCAGCTGAGCCACAAGGGACAGCACAGGCTCAAGCCAGGAGCCGGGGCGGGGGGCGGGGGGCAGAGCCAGAGGCTAAGGCCTGGGGCAGGGGTCTCAGGAGTGTGGACGGGGCTGGGGAGGGGAGGGGGCTCGAGGCCCAGGTCTACGGCCAGGTGTAAGGGTATTCAGGGTGCAGGGTGCGGGACCCAGGGCCCAGGGAGAGCAAGTGGCCCAGGCGAGGGGCAGGCCGGTTTCCCTAATAAGGCGCCCTGGCCCAGATGCGAATCCTGGGACAGGGACCTGGCAAAGAGGGCCTGGCAAGGGACGCGGGCCTGGAGGAGGTCGACGGGAGGGCTCGGCGCGGGGGGTCACGGTGGGGGCGGCGAGGGGTGAGTGCCAGGACCCAAGCAAGGGGCCCCAGGCAGGGGACGGACCCGACACAGGAGGACGCACGCACCGCGCGCGCCTGGGGAAAGCAGGGAAGGGGAGGATGGGGGCGGCGCAAGGATGAGGGGGACTAGGGAGGCGCGAGGGACACCTAGGGGAGGGCGGTAGGGGGCCCAAGCAAGGGGCCCCCAGCGCAGACACGACGCCACGCCACGCCACGCCACGCCACGCGACACGGGAAACTCGGTCAGGGGCTCAGGGGACTGGAGCGCGAAGGGTCAGGCTTGGGGAGGGCTCCGCTGGGGTAGGGGGCGGCAGGCAAGGCCAGAGGGTGGGGGCGGGGCTAGGGAGGGCACGGCGCAGGGGAAAGCGGCGCAAGGCCAGGCCCAAGTCCACTGCCAGGTGTCAGGGTGCAGGCAGCAAGGGGGCCCGGAGAGGGGCAGGACTGTGTTTTCCATTGGGAGCCTGCAGGGCGCACAGGCCAGACAGGGCCACTCCGCTGCCCCAGGGGACTAGTTCCTCACCAAGGGACCAGGGACCAACTGTTGAGAGCCAACAAGGGCCGAAGGAGGGCACCGTGAGGGGGAGACATTGGGTCCCAAGCCGGGTTGTGGGGAGAGCCAGGACCGGATCCAGGAGCCCAGGCGAGGGGCGAGCAGGGGAGGGCGTGTTTCTCTTCTGGGCAGGGCAAGGATACACAGAGCACCAGGGGACCAGAGGGCAGGCACAGGAGGGGGCCCAAGCAAGGGGCCTGAGGGGATGGGACAGGGACAGGGTCCTCCAGAAGAGCGGCCTGGGCTCAAGCAAGGAGCCAGGCCCTGCAACGGGAGACCACGAGGGATGGCGAGGGGTCCCGGCCGGAATCAGGGACTCAAGGCAAAGGACAGGGCCTGGGAGGGAATGGAGGGGATGGAGTGGACGGGAGGGACGGGACCAGACAGGGACGGCACAGGAGGGCACTGGACGTGCCCGGGGAGGTAGGCTCAAGGCCCAGGTCCAGTGCCGGGGCTGGGGCTGGGGCTGGGGCTGGGGCTGGGGCTGGGGCTGGGGCCGGGGCTGGGGCTGGGGCTCGGGCTCGGGCTCGGGGAGCGGGGTTGGGGGGGCCGGGGCAGAGGGAGGGCAAAGGGACCGGGCAAGGCGCAGGGCTACCTTGTGCCCTAGGGAGCACGAAGGCGCCAAGAGGCCAAGCCCACTGCCCCGGACCAGGGGAGCATCCTGGCCAAGGGATCAGGCCCAGGGCTCTGGCAGGGTCAGGGAATAGACACGGGCCAAGGGAGGGCAGCTCCAGTGAAGGGCTGGGCAGGGTGGCGCAGGGGCGTGGCGCACGGACCCAAGCAAGGAGCCCGGGCTAGGGAACTAGAGGCGGGGCCCACGCAAGGGCAAAGCAGGGAAGGGCCGGGGCGGGCGGCACAAGGCCAGGGCAGTGCGGACAAGCCAAGGGGAGCAGGAGGACGGCCCAAGCAAGGGCCCCGCTTTCAGAGCCCAGGGGCGCAGCTGAGCCACAAGGGACAGCACAGGCTCAAGCCAGGAGCCGGGGCGGGGGGCGGGGGGCAGAGCCAGAGGCTAAGGCCTGGGGCAGGGGTCTCAGGAGTGTGGACGGGGCTGGGGAGGGGAGGGGGCTCGAGGCCCAGGTCTACGGCCAGGTGTAAGGGTATTCAGGGTGCAGGGTGCGGGACCCAGGGCCCAGGGAGAGCAAGTGGCCCAGGCGAGGGGCAGGCCGGTTTCCCTAATAAGGCGCCCTGGCCCAGATGCGAATCCTGGGACAGGGACCTGGCAAAGAGGGCCTGGCAAGGGACGCGGGCCTGGAGGAGGTCGACGGGAGGGCTCGGCGCGGGGGGTCACGGTGGGGGCGGCGAGGGGTGAGTGCCAGGACCCAAGCAAGGGACCCCAGGCAGGGGACGGACCCGACACAGGAGGACGCACGCACCGCGCGCGCCTGGGGAAAGCAGGGAAGGGGAGGATGGGGGCGGCGCAAGGATGAGGGGGACTAGGGAGGCGCGAGGGACACCTAGGGGAGCGCGGTAGGGGGCCCAAGCAAGGGGCCCCCAGCGCAGACACGACGCCACGCCACGCCACGCCACGCCACGCGACACGGGAAACTCGGTCAGGGGCTCAGGGGACTGGAGCTCGAAGGGTCAGGCTTGGGGAGGGCTCCGCTGGGGTAGGGGGCGGCAGGCAAGGCCAGAGGGTGGGGGCGGGGCTAGGGAGGGCACGGCGCAGGGGAAAGCGGCGCAAGGCCAGGCCCAAGTCCACTGCCAGGTGTCAGGGTGCAGGCAGCAAGGGGGCCCGGAGAGGGGCAGGACTGTGTTTTCCATTGGGAGCCTGCAGGGCGCACAGGCCAGACAGGGCCACTCCGCTGCCCCAGGGGACTAGTTCCTCACCAAGGGACCAGGGACCAACTGTTGAGAGCCAACAAGGGCCGAAGGAGGGCACCGTGAGGGGGAGACATTGGGTCCCAAGCCGGGGTGTGGGGAGAGCCAGGACCGGATCCAGGAGCCCAGGCGAGGGGCGAGCAGGGGAGGGGGTGTTTCTCTTCTGGGCAGGGCAAGGATACACAGAGCACCAGGGGACCAGAGGGCAGGCACAGGAGGGGGCCCAAGCAAGGGGCCTGAGGGGATGGGACAGGGACAGGGTCCTCCAGAAGAGCGGCCTGGGCTCAAGCAAGGAGCCAGGCCCTGCAACGGGAGACCACGAGGGATGGCGAGGGGTCCCGGCCGGAATCAGGGACTCAAGGCAAAGGACAGGGCCTGGGAGGGAATGGAGGGGATGGAGTGGACGGGAGGGACGGGACCAGACAGGGACGGCACAGGAGGGCACTGGACGTGCCCGGGGAGGTAGGCTCAAGGCCCAGGTCCAGTGCCGGGGCTGGTGCTGGGGCTGGAGCTGGGGCTGGGGCTGGGGCTGGGGCTGGGGCTGGGGCTGGGGCCGGGGCTGGGGCTCGGGCTCGGGCTCGGGCAGCGGGGCTTGGGGAGCGGGGTTGGGGGGGCCGGGGCAGAGGGAGGGCAAAGGGACCGGGCAAGGCGCAGGGCTACCTTGTGCCCTAGGGAGCACGAAGGCGCCAAGAGGCCAAGCCCACTGCCCCGGACCAGGGGAGCATCCTGGCCAAGGGATCAGGCCCAGGGCTCTGGCAGGGTCAGGGAATAGACACGGGCCAAGGGAGGGCAGCTCCAGTGAAGGGCTGGGCAGGGTGGCGCAGGGGCGTGGCGCACGGACCCAAGCAAGGAGCCCGGGCTAGGGAACTAGAGGCGGGGCCCACGCAAGGGCAAAGCAGGGAAGGGCCGGGGCCGGCGGCACAAGGCCAGGGCAGTGCGGACAAGCCAAGGGGAGCAGGAGGACGGCCCAAGCAAGGGCCCCGCTTTCAGAGCCCAGGGGCGCAGCTGAGCCACAAGGGACAGCACAGGCTCAAGCCAGGAGCCGGGGCGGGGGGCGGGGGGCAGAGCCAGAGGCTAAGGCCTGGGGCAGGGGTCTCAGGAGTGTGGACGGGGCTGGGGAGGGGAGGGGGCTCGAGGCCCAGGTCTATGGCCAGGTGTAAGGGTATTCAGGGTGCAGGGTGCGGGACCCAGGGCCCAGGGAGAGCAAGTGGCCCAGGCGAGGGGCAGGCCGGTTTCCCTAATAAGGCGCCCTGGCCCAGATGCGAATCCTGGGACAGGGACCTGGCAAAGAGGGCCTGGCAAGGGACGCGGGCCTGGAGGAGGTCGACGGGAGGGCTCGGCGCGGGGGGTCACGGTGGGGGCGGCGAGGGGTGAGTGCCAGGACCCAAGCAAGGGGCCCCAGGCAGGGGACGGACCCGACACAGGAGGACGCACGCACCGCGCGCGCCTGGGGAAAGCAGGGAAGGGGAGGATGGGGGCGGCGCAAGGATGAGGGGGACTAGGGAGGCGCGAGGGACACCTAGGGGAGCGCGGTAGGGGGCCCAAGCAAGGGGCCCCCAGCGCAGACACGACGCCACGCCACGCCACGCCACGCCACGCCACGCCACACCACGCGACACGGGAAACTCGGTCAGGGGCTCAGGGGACTGGAGCGCGAAGGGTCAGGCTTGGGGAGGGCTCCGCTGGGCTAGGGGGCGGCAGGCAAGGCCAGAGGGTGGGGGCGGGGCTAGGGAGGGCATGGCGCAGGGGAAAGCGCTGCAAGGCCAGGCCCAAGTCCACTGCCAGGTGTCAGGGTGCGGGCAGCAAGGGGGCCCGGAGAGGGGCAGGACTGTGTTTCCCATTCGGAGCCTGCAGGGCGCACAGGCCAGACAGGGCCACTCCGCTGCCCCAGGGGACTAGTTCCTCACCAAGGGACCAGGGACCAACTGTTGAGGGTCAACAAGGGCCAAAGGAGGGCACCGTGAGGGGGAGACATTGGGTCCCAAGCCGGGGTGTGGGGAGAGCCAGGACCGGATCCAGGAGCCCAGGCGAGGGGCGAGCAGGGGAGGGGGTGTTTCTCTTCTGGGCAGGGCAAGGATACACAGAGCACCAGGGGACCAGAGGGCAGGCACAGGAGGGGGCCCAAGCAAGGGGCCTGAGGGGATGGGACAGGGACAGGATCCTCCAGAAGAGCGGCCTGGGCTCAAGCAAGGAGCCAGGCCCTGCAACGGGAGACCACGAGGGATGGCGAGGGGTCCCGGCCGGAATCAGGGACTCAAGGCAAAGGACAGGGCCTGGGAGGGAATGGAGGGGATGGAGTGGACGGGAGGGACGGGACCAGACAGGGACGGCACAGGAGGGCACTGGACGTGCCCGGGGAGGTAGGCTCAAGGCCCAGGTCCAGTGCCGGGGCTGGGGCTGGGGCTGGGGCTGGGGCTGGGGCTGGGGCTGGGGCCGGGGCTGGGGCTCGGGCTCGGGCTCGGGCAGCGGGGCTTGGGGAGCGGGGTTGGGGGGGCCGGGGCAGATGGAGGGCAAAGGGACCGGGCAAGGCGCAGGGCTACCTTGTGCCCTAGGGAGCACGAAGGCGCCAAGAGGCCAAGCCCACTGCCCCGGACCAGGGGAGCATCCTGGCCAAGGGATCAGGCCCAGGGCTCTGGCAGGGTCAGGGAATAGACACGGGCCAAGGGAGGGCAGCTCCAGTGAAGGGCTGGGCAGGGTGGCGCAGGGGCGTGGCGCACGGACCCAAGCAAGGAGCCCGGGCTAGGGAACTAGAGGCGGGGCCCACGCAAGGGCAAAGCAGGGAAGGGCCGGGGCGGGCGGCACAAGGCCAGGGCAGTGCGGACAAGCCAAGGGGAGCAGGAGGACGGCCCAAGCAAGGGCCCCGCTTTCAGAGCCCAGGGGCGCAGCTGAGCCACAAGGGACAGCACAGGCTCAAGCCAGGAGCCGGGGCGGGGGGCGGGGGGCAGAGCCAGAGGCTAAGGCCTGGGGCAGGGGTCTCAGGAGTGTGGACGGGGCTGGGGAGGGGAGGGGGCTCGAGGCCCAGGTCTACGGCCAGGTGTAAGGGTATTCAGGGTGCAGGGTGCGGGACCCAGGGCCCAGGGAGAGCAAGTGGCCCAGGCGAGGGGCAGGCCGGTTTCCCTAATAAGGCGCCCTGGCCCAGATGCGAATCCTGGGACAGGGACCTGGCAAAGAGGGCCTGGCAAGGGACGCGGGCCTGGAGGAGGTCGACGGGAGGGCTCGGCGCGGGGGGTCACGGTGGGGGCGGCGAGGGGTGAGTGCCAGGACCCAAGCAAGGGGCCCCAGGCAGGGGACGGACCCGACACAGGAGGACGCACGCACCGCGCGCGCCTGGGGAAAGCAGGGAAGGGGAGGATGGGGGCGGCGCAAGGATGAGGGGGACTAGGGAGGCGCGAGGGACACCTAGGGGAGCGCGGTAGGGGGCCCAAGCAAGGGGCCCCCAGCGCAGACACGACGCCACGCCACTCCACGCCACGCCACGCCACGCCACGCGACACGGGAAACTCGGTCAGGGGCTCAGGGGACTGGAGCGCGAAGGGTCAGGCTTGGGGAGGGCTCCGCTGGGGTAGGGGGCGGCAGGCAAGGCCAGAGGGTGGGGGCGGGGCTAGGGAGGGCATGGCGCAGGGGAAAGCGCTGCAAGGCCAGGCCCAAGTCCACTGCCAGGTGTCAGGGTGCGGGCAGCAAGGGGGCCCGGAGAGGGGCAGGACTGTGTTTCCCATTCGGAGCCTGCAGGGCGCACAGGCCAGACAGGGCCACTCCGCTGCCCCAGGGGACTAGTTCCTCACCAAGGGACCAGGGACCAACTGTTGAGGGTCAACAAGGGCCAAAGGAGGGCACCGTGAGGGGGAGACATTGGGTCCCAAGCCGGGGTGTGGGGAGAGCCAGGACCGGATCCAGGAGCCCAGGCGAGGGGCGAGCAGGGGAGGGGGTGTTTCTCTTCTGGGCAGGGCAAGGATACACAGAGCACCAGGGGACCAGAGGGCAGGCACAGGAGGGGGCCCAAGCAAGGGGCCTGAGGGGGATGGGACAGGGACAGGGTCCTCCAGAAGAGCGGCCTGGG